>NW_026972899.1:0-32117 GCF_036711695.1 Zophobas morio
GAAACGTCACTTTTGAAGTGTTTTCTTGTACTTTTAAGCCACTCAGATACCCTACGGGCTCGGAAAGTGCAACGAAACCATCAAATTTTAGCTAGAAACTGTATTTTTGTCGATTTTTATTGAATTTGAACTATATTTCAACGTTTTTTGATGGTTCTGAGCCACCAAACACACTTAAAGCATGCAGAATCGACTCAGAATAGGAAAAGGAGACGTTTAGGTCAATTTTATGCATTCTGGCGTTCGTAGATACAAGAAAACTGTTAAAATTCTTCAGAAACGTCACTTTTGAAGTGTTTTCTTGTACTTTTAAGCCACTCAGATACCCTACGGGCTCGGAAAGTGCAACGAAACCATCAAATTTTAGCTAGAAACTGTATTTTTGTCCATTTTTATTGAATTTGAACTATATTTCAACGTTTTTTGATGGTTCTGAGCCACCAAACACACTTAAAGCATGCAGAATCGACTCAGAATAGGAAAAGGAGACGTTTAGGTCAATTTTATGCATTCTGGCGTTCGTAGATACAAGAAAACTGTTAAAATTCTTCAGAAACGTCACTTTTGAAGTGTTTTCTTGTACTTTTAAGCCACTCAGATACCCTACGGGCTCGGAAAGTGCAACGAAACCATCAAATTTTAGCTAGAAACTGTATTTTTGTCGATTTTTATTGAATTTGAACTATATTTCAACGTTTTTTGATGGTTCTGAGCCACCAAACACACTTAAAGCATGCAGAATCGACTCAGAATAGGAAAAGGAGACGTTTAGGTCAATTTTATGCATTCTGGCGTTCGTAGATACAAGAAAACTGTTAAAATTCTTCAGAAACGTCACTTTTGAAGTGTTTTCTTGTACTTTTAAGCCACTCAGATACCCTACGGGCTCGGAAAGTGCAACGAAACCATCAAATTTTAGCTAGAAACTGTATTTTTGTCGATTTTTATTGAATTTGAACTATATTTCAACGTTTTTTGATGGTTCTGAGCCACCAAACACACTTAAAGCATGCAGAATCGACTCAGAATAGGAAAAGGAGACGTTTAGGTCAATTTTATGCATTCTGGCGTTCGTAGATACAAGAAAACTGTTAAAATTCTTCAGAAACGTCACTTTTGAAGTGTTTTCTTGTACTTTTAAGCCACTCAGATACCCTACGGGCTCGGAAAGTGCAACGAAACCATCAAATTTTAGCTAGAAACTGTATTTTTGTCGATTTTTATTGAATTTGAACTATATTTCAACGTTTTTTGATGGTTCTGAGCCACCAAACACACTTAAAGCATGCAGAATCGACTCAGAATAGGAAAAGGAGACGTTTAGGTCAATTTTATGCATTCTGGCGTTCGTAGATACAAGAAAACTGTTAAAATTCTTCAGAAACGTCACTTTTGAAGTGTTTTCTTGTACTTTTAAGCCACTCGGATACCCCACGGGCTCGGAAAGTGCAACGAAACCATCAAATTTTAGCTAGAAACTGTATTTTTGTCGATTTTTATTGAATTTGAACTATATTTCAACGTTTTTTGATGGTTCTGAGCCACCAAACACACTTAAAGCATGCAGAATCGACTCAGAATAGGAAAAGGAGACGTTTAGGTCAATTTTATGCA
The DNA here is from genome assembly GCF_036711695.1 of Zophobas morio. Taxonomy (NCBI): domain Eukaryota; kingdom Metazoa; phylum Arthropoda; class Insecta; order Coleoptera; family Tenebrionidae; genus Zophobas; species Zophobas morio. Next base: position 1,615 of record NW_026972899.1, read on the forward strand.
TTCTGGCGTTCGTAGATACAAGAAAACTGTTAAAATTCTTCAGAAACGTCACTTTTGAAGTGTTTTCTTGTACTTTTAAGCCACTCAGATACCCTACGGGCTCGGAAAGTGCAACGAAACCATCAAATTTTAGCTAGAAACTGTATTTTTGTCGATTTTTATTGAATTTGAACTATATTTCTACGTTTTTTGATGGTTCTGAGCCACCAAACACACTTAAAGCATGCAGAATCGACTCAGAATAGGAAAAGGAGACGTTTAGGTCAATTTTATGCATTCTGGCGTTCGTAGATACAAGAAAACTGTTAAAATTCTTCAGAAACGTCACTTTTGAAGTGTTTTCTTGTACTTTTAAGCCACTCAGATACCCTACGGGCTCGGAAAGTGCAACGAAACCATCAAATTTTAGCTAGAAACTGTATTTTTGTCGATTTTGATTGAATTTGAACTATATTTGAACGTTTTTTGATGGTTCTGAGCCACCAAACACACTTAAAGCATGCAGAATCGACTCAGAATAGGAAAAGGAGACGTTTAGGTCAATTTTTTGCATTCTGGCGTTCGTAGATACAAGAAAACTGTTAAAATTCTTCAGAAACGTCACTTTTGAAGTGTTTTCTTGTACTTTTAAGCCACTCAGATACCCTACGGGCTCGGAAAGTGCAACGAAACCATCAAATTTTAGCTAGAAACTGTATTTTTGTCGATTTTTATTGAATTTGAACTATATTTCAACGTTTTTTGATGGTTCTGAGCCACCAAACACACCTACAGCATGCAGAATCGACTCAGAATAGGAAAAGGAGACGTTTAGGTCAATTTTATGCATTCTGGCGTTCGTAGATACAAGAAAACTGTTAAAATTCTTCAGAAGCGTCACTTTTGAAGTGTTTTCTTGTACTTTTAAGCCACTCAGATACCCTACGGGCTCGGAAAGTGCAACGAAACCATCAAATTTTAGCTAGAAACTGTATTTTTGTCGATTTTTATTGAATTTGAACTATATTTCAACGTTGTTTGATGGTTCTGAGCCACCAAACACACTTAAAGCATGCAGAATCGACTCAGAATAGAAAAAAGGTGGTGTGACGTAGTGTGTCATTGATGCGTCTTTTGTTGCTCCGTAAGTTGCCCTTTGTTTTACCATATAATTTGCTAAATAATCCTCTAAACTTATTTCATATTTCGCATAAACCTCTATGTGGGGTAAACAGTCTTTTTTTGAGCTGTTTGCAAATTTTAATGCGGTATTTGTGTTAAATTAACGTTATCTGATTACGTTTTATAGTTTCAATTTTAGCCACCAAGCGCTGAACTCTCTAAATTATTTTTATTCTAAAATGTGTTAATAATTTGTAGTTGGCAAAGGAATTTTTCCCCGTAACCTACGTAGGTTTATCTCTATTCGTTTACTTGTACTTTATAGCCTCGATTTTGTTGCTACAAAACAACAACATTTTGTTTGTTTACATAAGCGATTCGGGCAAGCGCCGCTCTGCGGCGCTGCCATTTGTTTATTTCGGATTGCTTGGTTAGCTTAACCAGTTATTGTTTTGTGTGCATTTCTATTAACATCAATTTGCATATTGTTTTTTAAAACCTACTTGTAATGGACGGTAAGTGTCCAAAATGTGCGGCAGTAGTTGATCCTGCTCTTGGTCTAGCTTGTGATTGGTGTGGTCGCTCGATGCACTACTCATGTCTTGCGATGCCCCCTGATGCGATTACGTCCTGTGATAGAGCTCGTAGGTTGTCATCCCATGCAAAGTTATTTTGTGCGGACTGTGCAGACAATTTTAATACATTTAAAGCACATTCTGGTTCTATCTCAGACATGTTTATTAAACAGCTTGGTGAGGTTGTTAAAAAAGAATGTCGAAGTCTTAATGAGGAAATAAACTCTTTGCGTACAGAAGTTAATATCCTGAAAAACAGCAATACTCTTCTTAATTCTCCGGGTTTTAATAGATCCGTAACTGAGCTAGTAAAGTGTGCAATCAGTTCAGAAATGGATACATTAAGAACTGATTTGACAGCCGTAAAGCAAGAGATGGAAAATTTAAAATTGAGCAATATCGATCTAGTTAAACTATTATCCAAAAATATTAGTCTCAACCCTTCAGCAGCTACTTCAAATGACTTCCCCCTTCCTTCTTATGCAGACAGAACACGCAGTACTGCTGAGACTAAAGTTCTGATTAAACCTAAACACAACAAACAGCCGGTGAATAAAACCAAAGGAGATATAATAGAAAAAATTAATCCTGTTAAAGAGAACCTTAAGTTCAAATCTGTTAAATCTACTTCATCAGGGGGTGTGATTCTCACGTGTGATGTTAAAGAAGCTGAGAAGCTTCAAAATATTGCCTGCGATAAATTATCGGATAATTATAAAATTCAAAATTTTGCGGATATAAAACCTCAAGTAAGAATAGTCGGTATACCCGGGTATATGGATCAAGAATCGGCTCTATGTAGTCTATTTAAGCAAAATGATACGACTTTTTCGCAACCATTGTCGTCTTACATATGTAGGAAATTTTGGGTGACAAAGAGAAATAAAGATATCTTTCAATGTATTCTGGATGTAGATGTCGAAACTTATCGTAAATTGGTTTCTGGTAATAATTTGTTAGTTGGCCTCAACTCTTGCTCTGTGTACGATGATGTTAACGTTAGACGCTGTTTTAAATGCAACGGATTTAATCATGTAAGAAAGCATTGTAAGAGTGTACCCACATGTTCATTTTGTGCGGGATCACATACACTGGAGGACTGTCCGTTGGATAAAGACAAAATAGAATTAAAGAAATGTATTAACTGTAGTAAGCTTAAAGTAAAAGTAAATGTAAATGAAGAGGCTCCTGTTATTGACTGTACTCATGCTGCATGGGAATATAATTCCTGTACAGCCTTTAAGAATGCTGTTGCTAAGATTAATAAGGACGTATTTGGTATTGATCAGCAAAAAAATGATTTTTTATTACAACATTGAATAACACCTGTTCCACTAATGTATCACTAAATCTCAATTTCAGTCAAACTTCCGCAGTGTCACATTCAGAAAGCAGCTTTCAGTCCAATTTGTTTCCTTTTTTATTCAACATTTATTACCAAAACGTTAGGGGGTTACGTACAAAGACAGCTCAGTTGTTGATTGCATCATCTGATGTCCATTATGATCTGTTCGCCTTAACTGAAACATGGCTCACTTCTAACATCAAGAGCTCAGAATTATTTGATTTTCACCTATACCGCATTTTCAGGAGTGATCGTAATTCTATAGCAACGGGTATGCATCTGGGTGGAGGAGTTTTGCTCGCTATACGTAACATTTTTAATTGTTATGAATTAACTCTCTCGAGTACAATTCAAAATATATCGCTTGTGGATGTTGTGGGTGCTAAGATTAAAACAGGGACGGAGACTCTGTTTGTATTTTGTGTTTATATACCTCCACAAACACCCTTATCTGATTTTACGACGTTTTTTGAGGAATTTGGCATTTATTGTATGGACTTTAAAAATGTTATAATGATGGGCGATTTCAATGTGCCAGGTTTTGGTGCTAGTTCCCCAAAATCTGGTTCCAGGCAGGTTAATCAAATTAATAATTTTTTACATTTTTCTGGTCTTGATCAATATAATTTGATTCCCAACGCTAATGGTGTTATCTTAGATGTAGTCTTAACTAATCTTCATTCTACTTGCGATGTCGTTAGAGCTGCTCCCCTTCTCCGGGAAGATTTGCATCACCCTGCTCTTACCATAACTCTCCAGGGAGGCAATGACCTTCACGTCAAAAATGTACTTGCTGGTAATGTAAGTGTCACATATAATTTTAGGAAAGCAAACTATGCGACTTTGTATGAGGAAATTTCGAAAATCAATTGGTCTACTTTAGAAAGTTGCTGTAATGTTGATAGTGCTCTGCAGTGTTTTTATTCCAATATTTTCGATTTATTTGAATTGTATGTGCCGAAAAAGCGTTCCTATGACTGTGACAAGTACCCACCTTGGTTTAATAAATCTGTCATCATCCTTATTAAAGAGAAAAACAAAGCATGGATCAAATTCAAAAAGTCTCAGTTAGAACCCGACTTAGTTTGTTTCAAGAGATTGCGCTCTAGAGTCAAGGCGAGTATTAGGTCTGCATATAACACCTATGTGCGGAAAACGGAGCAGGAACTTAAGTCGAACCCATATATGTTTTGGACTTTTGTTAAAAACCTTAACAAGGATAATTTTTTTCCTAATATTATGACATATGGGGACCAAGAACTGACTTCTCCACAAGACATCGTTAACAAGTTTGCCAGTTATTTTGCATCAAATTTCTCAGACTCGTCATATGGACTAAACACGCCCTCTTTAGATTCTTGCGGTAATAACAATTTAATATATCTTTCATCTATTACAATAGAAGAAGTACTAGTTGCAATTAGAACTCTTAGCAACAAGTTTACATCAGGACCTGACGGTATTCCATCCTTTCTTGTTAGAGATTGTGGTTCTGTCCTTGCAGAACCTCTATGTATCGTTTTTAATTTAATTATCACTACTGGTTGTTTTCCGGAGCAGTGGAAACTTTCTAAAGTTATTCCAATTTTGAAAAAATGAGACAAGTCTAATATTTCTAACTATCGACCCATTTCTGTTATAAGCAATTTTTCAAAAATTCTTGAGACAATTATATTCACAAGGATAAGTAAATCGGTTGATATCCGACTCACCGATAACCAACATGGCTTTGTACATGGGCGATCAACATTAACTAATCTTGCTAGTGTTACACAGACTATATGTAGAACCTTAGATAAGTCCAGTCAAATGGACGTGCTTTATATTGATTTGGAAAAAGCTTTTGACAGATTAGATCATAATATACTTTTAAAAAAACTCTCTTTATTTGGGTTTTGTCAGTCCCTGGTTGATCTCTTCGCCTCCTATCTGTCAAATCGCCATCAGTACGTTCAATGTCGTTGCCACAATTCAAATTATTACCATAAAAAATCTGGCGTTCCACAGGGCTCGGTTCTGGGGCCCCTGCTTTTTAATATATTTATTAATGATGTCCACACAGTGATTGATGTTGATTTTGCCCTCTATGCTGACGATCTAAAACTATACAGTCGAATTCTAAATAATTATGACTGCCTTCACCTACAAAATAATATTACAAGTGTCCTTCAGTGGTGTTCGGACAACAACATGAAAATAAATCGAAGTAAATGTCGGATTATGAGCTTTTCTAAGAAGAAGACGCTACTTAATTTTAGTTATAGTGTTGGATCGCACGTTATCGAAAGACCAGAGTTTGTCGATGATCTTGGGGTCACTTTTGATAAATCATTGACATTTAATAAGCATATTGATAACATTATTGCTAAATCCTACAAGACACTTGGTTTCGTATTGCGTACGTCAAAGCATTTTCTTAATTATGAGACAACCCTTTATTTATTTAAGACATTGGTGCGATCTAAATTAGAGTATGCTTCCATAATATGGAATCCAGTAACACAAACTGGTATGAGTGTGCTTGAGAACGTACAACGACGTTTTCTGAAGTGCCTTGTATACCGCCTAGACGGTGTCTATCCAATCCGTGGTTTTCCACAAGGGGATCTTCTGAACAGATTTCAACTCCACTCTTTAGAATCTCGCAGGAATATATTAGGGATTTTGTTTTTATGGTCACTAATTAACGGTACATCAGTTAGTCCTAACTTACTACAAGGTATTATGTTTAGAGCACATCTTATTAGATCCAGAAATCTAGAGCTATTTTATCCTGAAACATCCCGCACAAATCTCCTGGCAAATTCTCCGCTAAGTTGGATACAGCGTTTATACAACAAATTACTCAAAGACATCCCAGAAATAGATATTCATTTCGATTCGAAATATAAGTTAAGAAAGAAATTGTGGGAATACTACAGTTTAGCGCTAGTAATACCTAACCGGATTTAGAGCTTGGTTATAAACATATATTATTTTTTGGTTGTTTTCATGTCTTCTCTGTTTCTCGTTAAGATAAAGTATTCAATATATCTTATCTTTATATTTTATTTTTTTTAGTTTTGTTAGGGCTCCGTAATTGGGTTCGATCCTGTTGGTGACCCTCTTTAATTAATAATAATAATAATAATAATAAAAGGAGACGTTTAGGTCAATTTTATGCATTCTGGCGTTCGTAGATACAAGAAAACTGTTAAAATTCTTCAGAAACGTCACTTTTGAAGTGTTTTCTTGTACTTTTAAGCCACTCAGATACCCTACGGGCTCGGAAAGTGCAACGAAACCATCAAATTTTAGCTAGAAACTGTATTTTTGTCGATTTTTATTGAATTTGAACTATATTTGAACGTTTTTTGATGGTTCTGAGCCACCAAACACACTTAAAGCATGCAGAATCGACTCAGAATAGGAAAAGGAGACGTTTAGGTCAATTTTATGCATTCTGGCGTTCGTAGATACAAGAAAACTGTTAAAATTCTTCAGAAACGTCACTTTTGAAGTGTTTTCTTGTACTTTTAAGCCACTCAGATACCCTACGGGCTCGGAAAGTGCAACGAAACCATCAAATTTTAGCTAGTAACTGTATTTTTGTCGATTTTTATTGAATTTGAACTATATTTCAACGTTTTTTGATGGTTCTGAGCCACCAAACACACTTAAAGCATGCAGAATCGACTCAGAATAGGAAAAGGAGATGTTTAGGTCAATTTTATGCATTCTGGCGTTCGTAGATACAAGAAAACTGTTAAAATTCTTCAGAAACGTCACTTTTGAAGTGTTTTCTGGTACTTTTAAGCCACTCAGATACCCTACGGGCTCGGAAAGTGCAACGAAACCATCAAATTTTAGCTAGAAACTGTATTTTTGTCGATTTTTATTGAATTTGAACTATATTTCAACGTTTTTTGATGGTTCTGAGCCACCAAACACACTTAAAGCATGCAGAATCGACTCAGAATAGGAAAAGGAGACGTTTAGGTCAATTTTATGCATTCTGGCGTTCGTAGATACAAGAAAACTGTTAAAATTCTTCAGAAACGTCACTTTTGAAGTGTTTTCTTGTACTTTTAAGCCACTCAGATACCCTATGGGCTCGGAAAGTGCAACGAAACCATCAAATTTTAGCTAGAAACTGTATTTTTGTCGATTTTTATTGAATTTGAACTATATTTCAACGTTTTTTGATGGTTCTGAGCCACCAAACACACTTAAAGCATGCAGAATCGACTCAGAATAGAAAAAGGAGACGTTTAGGTCAATTTTATGCATTCTGGCGTTCGTAGATACAAGAAAACTGTTAAAATTCTTCAGAAACGTCACTTTTGAAGTGTTTTCTTGTACTTTTAAGCCACTCAGATACCCTACGGGCTCGGAAAGTGCAACGAAACCATCAAATTTTAGCTAGAAACTGTATTTTTGTCGATTTTTATTGAATTTGAACTATATTTCAACGTTTTTTGATGGTTCTGAGCCACCAAACACACTTAAAGCATGCAGAATCGACTCAGAATAGGAAAAGGAGACGTTTAGGTCAATTTTATGCATTCTGGCGTTCGTAGATACAAGAAAACTGTTAAAATTCTTCAGAAACGTCACTTTTGAAGTGTTTTCTTGTACTTTTAAGCCACTCAGATACCCTACGGGCTCGGAAAGTGCAACGAAACCATCAAATTTTAGCTAGAAACTGCATTTTTGTCGATTTTTATTGAATTTGAACTATATTTCAACGTTTTTTGATGGTTCTGAGCCACCAAACACACTTAAAGCATGCAGAATCGACTCAGAAGGAAAAGGAGACGTTTAGGTCAATTTTATGCATTCTGGCGTTCGTAGATACAAGAAAACTGTTAAAATTCTTCAGAAACGTCACTTTTGAAGTGTTTTCTTGGACTTTTAAGCCACTCAGATACCCTACGGGCTCGGAAAGTGCAACGAAACCATCAAATTTTAGCTAGAAACTGTATTTTTGTCGATTTTTATTGAATTTGAACTATATTTCAACGTTTTTTGATGGTTCTGAGCCACCAAACACACTTAAAGCATGCAGAATCGACTCAGAATAGGAAAAGGAGACGTTTAGGTCAATTTTATGCATTCTGGCGTTCGTAGATACAAGAAAACTGTTAAAATTCTTCAGAAACGTCACTTTTGAAGTGTTTTCTTGTACTTTTAAGCCACTCAGATACCCTACGGGCTCGGAAAGTGCAACGAAACCATCAAATTTTAGCTAGAAACTGTATTTTTGTCGATTTTTATTGAATTTGAACTATATTTCAACGTTTTTTGATGGTTCTGAGCCACCAAACACACTTAAAGCATGCAGAATCGACTCAGAATAGGAAAAGGAGACGTTTAGGTCAATTTTATGCATTCTGGCGTTCGTAGATACAAGAAAACTGTTAAAATTCTTCAGAAACGTCACTTTTGAAGTGTTTTCTTGTACTTTTAAGCCACTCAGATACCCTACGGGCTCGGAAAGTGCAACGAAACCATCAAATTTTAGCTAGAAACTGTATTTTTGTCGATTTTTATTGAATTTGAACTATATTTCAACGTTTTTTGATGGTTCTGAGCCACCAAACACACTTAAAGCATGCAGAATCGACTCAGAATAGGAAAAGGAGACGTTTAGGTCAATTTTATGCATTCTGGCGTTCGTAGATACAAGAAAACTGTTAAAATTCTTCAGAAACGTCACTTTTGAAGTGTTTTCTTGTACTTTTAAGCCACTCAGATACCCCACGGGCTCGGAAAGTGCAACGAAACCATCAAATTTTAGCTAGAAACTGTATTTTTGTCGATTTTTATTGAATTTGAACTATATTTCAACGTTTTTTGATGGTTCTGAGCCACCAAACACACTTAAAGCATGCAGAATCGACTCAGAATAGGAAAAGGAGACGTTTAGGTCAATTTTATGCATTCTGGCGTTCGTAGATACAAGAAAACTGTTAAAATTCTTCAGAAACGTCACTTTTGAAGTGTTTTCTTGTACTTTTAAGCCACTCAGATACCCTACGGGCTCGGAAAGTGCAACGAAACCATCAAATTTTAGCTAGAAACTGTATTTTTGTCGATTTTTATTGAATTTGAACTATATTTCAACGTTTTTTGATGGTTCTGAGCCACCAAACACACTTAAAGCATGCAGAATCGACTCAGAATAGGAAAAGGAGACGTTTAGGTCAATTTTATGCATTCTGGCGTTCGTAGATACAAGAAAACTGTTAAAATTCTTCAGAAACGTCACTTTTGAAGTGTTTTCTTGGACTTTTAAGCCACTCAGATACCCTACGGGCTCGGAAAGTGCAACGAAACCATCAAATTTTAGCTAGAAACTGTATTTTTGTCGATTTTTGTTGAATTTGAACTATGTTTCAACGTTTTTTGATGGTTGTGAGCCACCAAACACACTTAAAGCATGCAGAATCGACTCAGAATAGGAAAAGGAGACGTTTAGGTCAATTTTATGCATTCTGGCGTTCGTAGATACAAGAAAACTGTTAAAATTCTTCAGAAACGTCACTTTTGAAGTGTTTTCTTGTACTTTTAAGCCACTCAGATACCCTACGGGCTCGGAAAGTGCAACGAAACCATCAAATTTTAGCTAGAAACTGTATTTTTGTCGATTTTTATTGAATTTGAACTATATTTCAACGTCTTTTGATGGTTCTGAGCCACCAAACACACTTAAAGCATGCAGAATCGACTCAGAATAGGAAAAGGAGACGTTTAGGTCAATTTTATGCATTCTGGCGTTCGTAGATACAAGAAAACTGTTAAAATTCTTCAGAAACGTCACTTTTGAAGTGTTTTCTTGTACTTTTAAGCCACTCAGATACCCTACGGGCCCGGAAAGTGCAACGAAACCATCAAATTTTAGCTAGAAACTGTATTTTTGTCGATTTTTATTGAATTTGAACTATATTTCAACGTTTTTTGATGGTTCTGAGCCACCAAACACACTTAAAGCATGCAGAATCGACTCAGAATAGGAAAAGGAGACGTTTAGGTCAATTTTATGCATTCTGGCGTTCGTAGATACAAGAAAACTGTTAAAATTCTTCAGAAACGTCACTTTTGAAGTGTTTTTTTGTACTTTTAAGCCACTCAGATACCCTACGGGCTCGGAAAGTGCAACGAAACCATCAAATTTTAGCTAGAAACTGTATTTTTGTCGATTTTTATTGAATTTGAACTATATTTCAACGTTTTTTGATGGTTCTGAGCCACCAAACACACTTAAAGCATGCAGAATCGACTCAGAATAGGAAAAGGAGACGTTTAGGTCAATTTTATGCATTCTGGCGTTCGTAGATACAAGAAAACTGTTAAAATTCTTCAGAAACGTCACTTTTGAAGTGTTTTCTTGTACTTTTAAGCCACTCAGATACCCTACGGGCTCGGAAAGTGCAACGAAACCATCAAATTTTAGCTAGAAACTGTATTTTTGTCGATTTTTATTGAATTTGAACTATATTTCAACGTTTTTTGATGGTTCTGAGCCACCAAACACACTTAAAGCATGCAGGATCGACTCAGAATAGGAAAAGGAGACGTTTAGGTCAATTTTATGCATTCTGGCGTTCGTAGATACAAGAAAACTGTTAAAATTCTTCAGAAACGTCACTTTTGAAGTGTTTTCTTGTACTTTTAAGCCACTCAGATACCCTACGGGCTCGGAAAGTGCAACGAAACCATCAAATTTTAGCTAGAGACTGTATTTTTGTCGATTTTTATTGAATTTGAACTATATTTCAACGTTTTTTGATGGTTCTGAGCCACCAAACACACTTAAAGCATGCAGAATCGACTCAGAATAGGAAAAGGAGACGTTTAGGTCAATTTTATGCATTCTGGCGTTCGTAGATACAAGAAAACTGTTAAAATTCTTCAGAAACGTCACTTTTGAAGTGTTTTCTTGAAATTTTAAGCCACTCAGATACCCTACGGGCTCGGAAAGTGCAACGAAACCATCAAATTTTAGCTAGAAACTGTATTTTTGTCGATTTTTATTGAATTTGAACTATATTTCAACGTTTTTTGATGGTTCTGAGCCACCAAACACACTTAAAGCATGCAGAATCGACTCAGAATGGGAAAAGGAGACGTTTAGGTCAATTTTATGCATTCTGGCGTTCGTAGATACAAGAAAACTGTTAAAATTCTTCAGAAACGTCACTATTGAAGTGCTTTCTTGTACTTTTAAGCCACTCAGATACCCTACGGGCTCGGAAAGTGCAACGAAACCATCAAATTTTAGCTAGAAACTGTATTTTTGTCGATTTTTATTGAATTTGAACTATATTTCAACGTTTTTTGATGGTTCTGAGCCACCAAACACACTTAAAGCATGCAGAATCGACTCAGAATAGGAAAAGGAGACGTTTAGGTCAATTTTATGCATTCTGGCGTTCGTACATACAAGAAAACTGTTAAAATTCTTCAGAAACGTCACTTTTGAAGTGTTTTCTTGTACTTTTAAGCCACTCAGATACCCTACGGGCTCGGAAAGTGCAACGAAACCATCAAATTTTAGCTAGAAACTGTATTTTTGTCGATTTTTATTGAATTTGAACTATATTTCAACGTTTTTTGATGGTTCTGAGCCACCAAACACACTTAAAGCATGCAGAATCGACTCAGAATAGGAAAAGGAGACGTTTAGGTCAATTTTATGCATTCTGGCGTTCGTAGATACAAGAAAACTGTTAAAATTCTTCAGAAACGTCACTTTTGAAGTGTTTTCTTGTACTTTTAAGCCACTCAGATATCCTACGGGCTCGGAAAGTGCAACGAAACCATCAAATTTTAGCTAGAAACTGTATTTTTGTCGATTTTTATTGAATTTGAACTATATTTCAACGTTTTTTGATGGTTCTGAGCCACCAAACACACTTAAAGCATGCAGAATCGACTCAGAATAGGAAAAGGAGACGTTTAGGTCAATTTTATGCATTCTGGCGTTCGTAGATACAAGAAAACTGTTAAAATTCTTCAGAAACGTCACTTTTGAAGTGTTTTTTTGTACTTTTAAGCCACTCAGATACCCTACGGGCTCGGAAAGTGCAACGAAACCATCAAATTTTAGCTAGAAACTGTATTTTTGTCGATTTTTATTGAATTTGAACTATATTTCAACGTTTTTTGATGGTTCTGAGCCACCAAACACACTTAAAGCATGCAGAATCGACTCAGAATAGGAAAAGGAGACGTTTAGGTCAATTTTATGCATTCTGGCGTTCGTAGATACAAGAAAACTGTTAAAATTCTTCAGAAACGTCACTTTTGAAGTGTTTTCTTGTACTTTTAAGCCACTCAGATACCCTACGGGCTCTGAAAGTGCAACGAAACCATCAAATTTTAGCTAGAAACTGTATTTTTGTCGATTTTTATTGAATTTGAACTATATTTCAACGTTTTTTGATGGTTCTGAGCCACCAAACACACTTAAAGCATGCAGGATCGACTCAGAATAGGAAAAGGAGACGTTTAGGTCAATTTTATGCATTCTGGCGTTCGTAGATACAAGAAAACTGTTAAAATTCTTCAGAAACGTCACTTTTGAAGTGTTTTCTTGTACTTTTAAGCCACTCAGATACCCTACGGGCTCGGAAAGTGCAACGAAACCATCAAATTTTAGCTAGAAACTGTATTTTTGTCGATTTTTATTGAATTTGAACTATATTTCAACGTTTTTTGATGGTTCTGAGCCACCAAACACACTTAAAGCATGCAGAATCGACTCAGAATAGGAAAAGGAGACGTTTAGGTCTATTTTATGCATTCTGGCGTTCGTAGATACAAGAAAACTGTTAAAATTCTTCAGAAACGTCACTTTTGAAGTGTTTTCTTGTACTTTTAAGCCACTCAGATACCCTACGGGCTCGGAAAGTGCAACGAAACCATCAAATTTTAGCTAGAAACTGTATTTTTGTCGATTTTTATTGACTTTGAACTATATTTCAACGTTTTTTGATGGTTCTGAGCCACCAAACACACTTAAAGCATGCAGAATCGACTCAGAATAGGAAAAGGAGACGTTTAGGTCAATTTTATGCATTCTGGCGTTCGTAGATACAAGAAAACTGTTAAAATTCTTCAGAAACGTCACTTTTGAAGTGTTTTCTTGAAATTTTAAGCCACTCAGATACCCTACGGGCTCGGAAAGTGCAACGAAACCATCAAATTTTAGCTAGAAACTGTATTTTTGTCGATTTTTATTGAATTTGAACTATATTTCAACGTTTTTTGATGGTTCTGAGCCACCAAACACACTTAAAGCATGCAGAATCGACTCAGAATAGGAAAAGGAGACGTTTAGGTCAATTTTATGCATTCTGGCGTTCGTAGATACAAGAAAACTGTTAAAATTCTTCAGAAACGTCACTTTTGAAGTGTTTTTTTGTACTTTTAAGCCACTCAGATACCCTACGGGCTCGGAAAGTGCAACGAAACCATCAAATTTTAGCTAGAAACTGTATTTTTGTCGATTTTTATTGAATTTGAACTATATTTCAACGTTTTTTGATGGTTCTGAGCCACCAAACACACTTAAAGCATGCAGAATCGACTCAGAATAGGAAAAGGAGACGTTTAGGTCAATTTTATGCATTCTGGCGTTCGTAGATACAAGAAAACTGTTAACATTCTTCAGAAACGTCACTTTTGAAGTGTTTTCTTGTACTTTTAAGCCACTCAGATACCCTACGGGCTCTGAAAGTGCAACGAAACCATCAAATTTTAGCTAGAAACTGTATTTTTGTCGATTTTTATTGAATTTGAACTATATTTCAACGTTTTTTGATGGTTCTGAGCCACCAAACACACTTAAAGCATGCAGGATCGACTCAGAATAGGAAAAGGAGACGTTTAGGTCAATTTTATGCATTCTGGCGTTCGTAGATACAAGAAAACTGTCAAAATTCTTCAGAAACGTCACTTTTGAAGTGTTTTCTTGTACTTTTAAGCCACTCAGATACCCTACGGGCTCGGAAAGTGCAACGAAACCATCAAATTTTAGCTAGAAACTGTATTTTTGTCGATTTTTATTGAATTTGAACTATATTTCAACGTTTTTTGATGGTTCTGAGCCACCAAACACACTTAAAGCATGCAGAATCGACTCAGAATAGGAAAAGGAGACGTTTAGGTCTATTTTATGCATTCTGGCGTTCGTAGATACAAGAAAACTGTTAAAATTCTTCAGAAACGTCACTTTTGAAGTGTTTTCTTGTACTTTTAAGCCACTCAGATACCCTACGGGCTCGGAAAGTGCAACGAAACCATCAAATTTTAGCTAGAAACTGTATTTTTGTCGATTTTTATTGACTTTGAACTATATTTCAACGTTTTTTGATGGTTCTGAGCCACCAAACACACTTAAAGCATGCAGAATCGACTCAGAATAGGAAAAGGAGACGTTTAGGTCAATTTTATGCATTCTGGCGTTCGTAGATACAAGAAAACTGTTAAAATTCTTCAGAAACGTCACTTTTGAAGTGTTTTCTTGAAATTTTAAGCCACTCAGATACCCTACGGGCTCGGAAAGTGCAACGAAACCATCAAATTTTAGCTAGAAACTGTATTTTTGTCGATTTTTATTGAATTTGAACTATATTTCAACGTTTTTTGATGGTTCTGAGCCACCAAACACACTTAAAGCATGCAGAATCGACTCAGAATGGGAAAAGGAGACGTTTAGGTCAATTTTATGCATTCTGGCGTTCGTAGATACAAGAAAACTGTTAAAATTCTTCAGAAACGTCACTATTGAAGTGCTTTCTTGTACTTTTAAGCCACTCAGATACCCTACGGGCTCGGAAAGTGCAACGAAACCATCAAATTTTAGCTAGAAACTGTATTTTTGTCGATTTTTATTGAATTTGAACTATATTTCAACGTTTTTTGATGGTTCTGAGCCACCAAACACACTTAAAGCATGCAGAATCGACTCAGAATAGGAAAAGGAGACGTTTAGGTCAATTTTATGCATTCTGGCGTTCGTACATACAAGAAAACTGTTAAAATTCTTCACAAACGTCACTTTTGAAGTGTTTTCTTGTACTTTTAAGCCACTCAGATACCCTACGGGCTCGGAAAGTGCAACGAAACCATCAAATTTTAGCTAGAAACTGTATTTTTGTCGATTTTTATTGAATTTGAACTATATTTCAACGTTTTTTGATGGTTCTGAGCCACCAAACACACTTAAAGCATGCAGAATCGACTCAGAATAGGAAAAGGAGACGTTTAGGTCAATTTTATGCATTCTGGCGTTCGTAGATACAAGAAAACTGTTAAAATTCTTCAGAAACGTCACTTTTGAAGTGTTTTCTTGTACTTTTAAGCCACTCAGATATCCTACGGGCTCGGAAAGTGCAACGAAACCATCAAATTTTAGCTAGAAACTGTATTTTTGTCGATTTTTATTGAATTTGAACTATATTTCAACGTTTTTTGATGGTTCTGAGCCACCAAACACACTTAAAGCATGCAGAATCGACTCAGAATAGGAAAAGGAGACGTTTAGGTCAATTTTATGCATTCTGGCGTTCGTAGATACAAGAAAACTGTTAAAATTCTTCAGAAACGTCACTTTTGAAGTGTTTTTTTGTACTTTTAAGCCACTCAGATACCCTACGGGCTCGGAAAGTGCAACGAAACCATCAAATTTTAGCTAGAAACTGTATTTTTGTCGATTTTTATTGAATTTGAACTATATTTCAACGTTTTTTGATGGTTCTGAGCCACCAAACACACTTAAAGCATGCAGAATCGACTCAGAATAGGAAAAGGAGACGTTTAGGTCAATTTTATGCATTCTGGCGTTCGTAGATACAAGAAAACTGTTAAAATTCTTCAGAAACGTCACTTTTGAAGTGTTTTCTTGTACTTTTAAGCCACTCAGATACCCTACGGGCTCGGAAAGTGCAACGAAACCATCAAATTTTAGCTAGAAACTGTATTTTTGTCGATTTTTATTGAATTTGAACTATATTTCAACGTTTTTTGATGGTTCTGAGCCACCAAACACACTTAAAGCATGCAGGATCGACTCAGAATAGGAAAAGGAGACGTTTAGGTCAATTTTATGCATTCTGGCGTTCGTAGATACAAGAAAACTGTTAAAATTCTTCAGAAACGTCACTTTTGAAGTGTTTTCTTGTACTTTTAAGCCACTCAGATACCCTACGGGCTCGGAAAGTGCAACGAAACCATCAAATTTAAGCTAGGAACTGTATTTTTGTCGATTTTTATTGAATTTGAACTATATTTCAACGTTTTTTGATGGTTCTGAGCCACCAAACACACTTAAAGCATGCAGAATCGACTCAGAATAGGAAAAGGAGACGTTTAGGTCTATTTTATGCATTCTGGCGTTCGTAGATACAAGAAAACTGTTAAAATTCTTCAGAAACGTCACTTTTGAAGTGTTTTCTTGTACTTTTAAGCCACTCAGATACCCTACGGGCTCGGAAAGTGCAACGAAACCATCAAATTTTAGCTAGAAACTGTATTTTTGTCGATTTTTATTGAATTTGAACTATATTTCAACGTTTTTTGATGGTTCTGAGCCACCAAACACACTTAAAGCATGCAGAATCGACTCAGAATAGGAAAAGGAGACGTTTAGGTCAATTTTATGCATTCTGGCGTTCGTAGATACAAGAAAACTGTTAAAATTCTTCAGAAACGTCACTTTTGAAGTGTTTTCTTGTACTTTTAAGCCACTCAGATACCCTACGGGCTCGGAAAGTGCAACGAAACCATCAAATTTTAGCTAGAAACTGTATTTTTGTCGATTTTTATTGAATTTGAACTATATTTCAACGTTTTTTGATGGTTCTGAGCCACCAAACACACTTAAAGCATGCAGAATCGACTCAGAATAGGAAAAGGAGACGTTTAGGTCAATTTTATGCATTCTGGCGTTCGTAGATACAAGAAAACTGTTAAAATTCTTCAGAAACGTCACTTTTGAAGTGTTTTCTTGTACTTTTAAGCCACTCAGATACCCTACGGGCTTGGAAAGTGCAACGAAACCATCAAATTTTAGCTAGAAACTGTATTTTTGTCGATTTTTTTTGAATTTGAACTATATTTCAACGTTTTTTGATGGTTCTGAGCCACCAAACACACTTAAAGCATGCAGAATCGACTCAGAATAGGAAAAGGAGACGTTTAGGTCAATTTTATGCATTCTGGCGTTCGTAGATACAAGAAAACTGTTAAAATTCTTCAGAAACGTCACTTTTGAAGTGTTTTCTTGTACTTTTAAGCCACTCAGATACCCTACGGGCTCGGAAAGTGCAACGAAACCATCAAATTTTAGCTAGAAACTGTATTTTTGTCGATTTTTATTGAATTTGAACTATATTTCAACGTTTTTTGATGGTTCTGAGCCACCAAACACACTTAAAGCATGCAGAATCGACTCAGAATAGGAAAAGGAGACGTTTAGGTCAATTTTATGCATTCTGGCGTTCGTAGATACAAGAAAACTGTTAAAATTCTTCAGAAACGTCACTTTTGAAGTGTTTTCTTGTACTTTTAAGCCACTCAGATACCCTACGGGCTCGGAAAGTGCAACGAAACCATCAAATTTTAGCTAGAAACTGTATTTTTGTCGATTTTTATTGAATTTGAACTATATTTCAACGTTTTTTGATGGTTCTGAGCCACCAAACACACTTAAAGCATGCAGAATCGACTCAGAATAGGAAAAGGAGACGTTTAGGTCAATTTTATGCATTCTGGCGTTCGTAGATACAAGAAAACTGTTAAAATTCTTCAGAAACGTCACTTTTGAAGTGTTTTCTTGTACTTTTAAGCCACTCAGATACAATACGGGCTCGGAAAGTGCAACGAAACCATCAAATTTTAGCTAGAAACTGTATTTTTGTCGATTTTTATTGAATTTGAACTATATTTCAACGTTTTTTGATGGTTCTGAGCCACCAAACACACTTAAAGCATGCAGAATCGACTCAGAATAGGAAAAGGAGACGTTTAGGTCAAATTTATGCATTCTGGCGTTCGTAGATACAAGAAAACTGTTAAAATTCTTCAGAAACGTCACTTTTGAAGTGTTTTCTTGTACTTTTAAGCCACTCAGATACCCTACGGGCTCGGAAAGTGCAACGAAACCATCAAATTTTAGCTAGAAACTGTATTTTTGTCGATTTTTATTGAATTTGAACTATATTTCAACGTTTTTTGATGGTTCTGAGCCACCAAACACACTTAAAGCATGCAGAATCGACTCAGAATAGGAAAACGAGACGTTTAGGTCAACTTTATGCATTCTGGCGTTCGTAGATACAAGAAAACTGTTAAAATTCTTCAGAAACGTCACTTTTGAAGTGTTTTCTTGTACTTTTAAGCCACTCAGATACCCTACGGGCTCGGAAAGTGCAACGAAACCATCAAATTTTAGCTAGAAACTGTATTTTTGTCGATTTTTATTGAATTTGAACTATATTTCAACGTTTTTTGATGGTTCTGAGCCACCAAACACACTTAAAGCATGCAGAATCGACTCAGAATAGGAAAAGGAGACGTTTAGGTCAATTTTATGCATTCTGGCGTTCGTAGATACAAGAAAACTGTTAAAATTCTTCAGAGACGTCACTTTTGAAGTGTTTTCTTGTACTTTTAAGCCACTCAGATACCCTACGGGCTCGGAAAGTGCAACGAAACCATCAAATTTTAGCTAGAAACTGTATTTTTGTCGATTTTTATTGAATTTGAACTATATTTCAACGTTTTTTGATGGTTCTGAGCCACCAAACACACTTAAAGCATGCAGAATCGACTCAGAATAGGAAAAGGAGACGTTTAGGTCAATTTTATGCATTCTGGCGTTCGTAGATACAAGAAAACTGTTAAAATTCTTCAGAAACGTCACTTTTGAAGTGTTTTCTTGTACTTTTAAGCCACTCAGATATCCTACGGGCTCGGAAAGTGCAACGAAACCATCAAATTTTAGCTAGAGACTGTATTTTTGTCGATTTTTATTGAATTTGAACTATATTTCAACGTTTTTTGATGGTTCTGAGCCACCAAACACACTTAAAGCATGCAGAATCGACTCAGAATAGGAAAAGGAGACGTTTAGGTCAATTTTATGCATTCTGGCGTTCGTAGATACAAGAAAACTGTTAAAATTCTTCAGAAACGTCACTTTTGAAGTGTTTTTTTGTACTTTTAAGCCACTCAGATACCCTACGGGCTCGGAAAGTGCAACGAAACCATCAAATTTTAGCTAGAAACTGTATTTTTGTCGATTTTTATTGAATTTGAACTATATTTCAACGTTTTTTGATGGTTCTGAGCCACCAAACACACTTAAAGCATGCAGAATCGACTCAGAATAGGAAAAGGAGACGTTTAGGTCAATTTTATGCATTCTGGCGTTCGTAGATACATACAAGAAAACTGTTAAAATTCTTCAGAAACGTCACTTTTGAAGTGTTTTCTTGTACTTTTAAGCCACTCAGATACCCTACGGGCTCGGAAAGTGCAACGAAACCATCAAATTTTAGCTAGAAACTGTATTTTTGTCGATTTTTATTGAATTTGAACTATATTTCAACGTTTTTTGATGGTTCTGAGCCACCAAACACACTTAAAGCATGCAGGATCGACTCAGAATAGGAAAAGGAGACGTTTAGGTCAATTTTATGCATTCTGGCGTTCGTAGATACAAGAAAACTGTTAAAATTCTTCAGAAACGTCACTTTTGAAGTGTTTTCTTGTACTTTTAAGCCACTCAGATACCCTACGGGCTCGGAAAGTGCAACGAAACCATCAAATTTTAGCTAGAAACTGTATTTTTGTCGATTTTTATTGAATTTGAACTATATTTCAACGTTTTTTGATGGTTCTGAGCCACCAAACACACTTAAAGCATGCAGAATCGACTCAGAATAGGAAAAGGAGACGTTTAGGTCAATTTTATGCATTCTGGCGTTCGTAGATACAAGAAAACTGTTAAAATTCTTCAGAGACGTCACTTTTGAAGTGTTTTCTTGTACTTTTAAGCCACTCAGATACCCTACGGGCTCGGAAAGTGCAACGAAACCATCAAATTTTAGCTAGAAACTGTATTTTTGTCGATTTTTATTGAATTTGAACTATATTTCAACGTTTTTTGATGGTTCTGAGCCACCAAACACACTTAAAGCATGCAGAATCGACTCAGAATAGGAAAAGGAGACGTTTAGGTCAATTTTATGCATTCTGGCGTTCGTAGATACAAGAAAACTGTTAAAATTCTTCAGAAACGTCACTTTTGAAGTGTTTTCTTGTACTTTTAAGCCACTCAGATACCCTACGGGCTCGGAAAGTGCAACGAAACCATCAAATTTTAGCTAGAAACTGTATTTTTGTCGATTTTTATTGAATTTGAACTATATTTCAACGTTTTTTGATGGTTCTGAGCCACCAAACACACTTAAAGCATGCAGAATCGACTCAGAATAGGAAAAGGAGTCGTTTAGGTCAATTTTATGCATTCTGGCGTTCGTAGATACAAGAAAACTGTTAAAATTCTTCAGAAACGTCACTTTTGAAGTGTTTTCTTGTACTTTTAAGCCACTCAGATATCCTACGGGCTCGGAAAGTGCAACGAAACCATCAAATTTTAGCTAGAGACTGTATTTTTGTCGATTTTTATTGAATTTGAACTATATTTCAACGTTTTTTGATGGTTCTGAGCCACCAAACACACTTAAAGCATGCAGAATCGACTCAGAATAGGAAAAGGAGACGTTTAGGTCAATTTTATGCATTCTGGCGTTCGTAGATACAAGAAAACTGTTAAAATTCTTCAGAAACGTCACTTTTGAAGTGTTTTTTTGTACTTTTAAGCCACTCAGATACCCTACGGGCTCGGAAAGTGCAACGAAACCATCAAATTTTAGCTAGAAACTGTATTTTTGTCGATTTTTATTGAATTTGAACTATATTTCAACGTTTTTTGATGGTTCTGAGCCACCAAACACACTTAAAGCATGCAGAATCGACTCAGAATAGGAAAAGGAGACGTTTAGGTCAATTTTATGCATTCTGGCGTTCGTAGATACAGTAAAACCTGTCTATGCCGGAATCGCGCGGGTCCAAAATTTTTATCCGTCTTAAACAGGGTTCCGGCTTTTACAGGAAACCCGGCTATGACGGAAAGTAAACCTATATAAAACGGAAATCAAATTTTATTAAATTGAATACATAGGTACATATAAAAGAATTATTTGAAATAGTTGTTTATTGTTATTTGCTTTTTCGGCCATTGAGATATATTTTCCATGCTTGTTCTCAACTGCAAAAGGTTGGCTAGACGCTCACCGCTTTGCCATTATTTTCTAGTTTATTTTAGGAATATGTTTTATAATTTGATACACTTGCGTTTTTTGGAACCGAACTTTTGCAATTTCTTTAACACTCAAATTTTGCTGCAATTGTACATTAATTAAATCCATTTTGCTGTTATTGTTGGTCGTTTTTTGGGCCACTGCGAACACACATATAACCACGAGAGACACCAATTAAATGAGAATTGAGAACAGTGATTTCCTGTTGACAAAAAATGCACCTGCAGGTCCACGAATTGAATTGCATATTTTTCGTAGAAATCATCAATTTTGTTCTCGCTTCCGTTTTACACAGAGTTTTGTGCATGTATTTTGACACGTTGGGACTTACAAATATTTTCCGTTTCCGCGTTATGCAGTTTCCGGCTTATACGGACCAAAATACATTAAATTAGGTATTTGAAAAAACGGGACTGCGGAAAATTTCCGCGATGAGCAGTTTTCCGCCTTCTACAGAGTCCGGCATAGACAGGTTTCACTGTACAAGAAAACTGTTAAAATTCTTCAGAAACGTCACTTTTGAAGTGTTTTCTTGTACTTTTAAGCCACTCAGATATCCTACGGGCTCGGAAAGTGCAACGAAACCATCAAATTTTAGCTAGAGACTGTATTTTTGTCGATTTTTATTGAATTTGAACTATATTTCAACGTTTTTTGATGGTTCTGAGCCACCAAACACACTTAAAGCATGCAGAATCGACTCAGAATAGGAAAAGGAGACGTTTAGGTCAATTTTATGCATTCTGGCGTTCGTAGATACAAGAAAACTGTTAAAATTCTTCAGAAACGTCACTTTTGAAGTGTTTTTTTGTACTTTTAAGCCACTCAGATACCCTACGGGCTCGGAAAGTGCAACGAAACCATCAAATTTTAGCTAGAAACTGTATTTTTGTCGATTTTTATTGAATTTGAACTATATTTCAACGTTTTTTGATGGTTCTGAGCCACCAAACACACTTAAAGCATGCAGAATCGACTCAGAATAGGAAAAGGAGACGTTTAGGTCAATTTTATGCATTCTGGCGTTCGTAGATACATACAAGAAAACTGTTAAAATTCTTCAGAAACGTCACTTTTGAAGTGTTTTCTTGTACTTTTAAGCCACTCAGATACCCTACGGGCTCGGAAAGTGCAACGAAACCATCAACTTTTAGCTAGAAACTGTATTTTTGTCGTTTTTATTGAATTTGAACTATATTTCAACGTTTTTTGATGGTTCTGAGCCACCAAACACACTTAAAGCATGCAGGGTCGACTCAGAATAGGAAAAGGAGACGTTTAGGTCAATTTTATGCATTCTGGCGTTCGTAGATACAAGAAAACTGTTAAAATTCTTCAGAAACGTCACTTTTGAAGTGTTTTCTTGTACTTTTAAGCCACTCAGATACCCTACGGGCTCGGAAAGTGCAACGAAACCATCAAATTTTAGCTAGAAACTGTATTTTTGTCGATTTTTATTGAATTTGAACTATATTTCAACGTTTTTTGATGGTTCTGAGCCACCAAACACACTTAAAGCATGCAGAATCGACTCAGAATAGGAAAAGGAGACGTTTAGGTCAATTTTATGCATTCTGGCGTTCGTAGATACAAGAAAACTGTTAAAATTCTTCAGAGACGTCACTTTTGAAGTGTTTTCTTGTACTTTTAAGCCACTCAGATACCCTACGGGCTCGGAAAGTGCAACGAAACCATCAAATTTTAGCTAGAAACTGTATTTTTGTCGATTTTTATTGAATTTGAACTATATTTCAACGTTTTTTGATGGTTCTGAGCCACCAAACACACTTAAAGCATGCAGAATCGACTCAGAATAGGAAAAGGAGACGTTTAGGTCAATTTTATGCATTCTGGCGTTCGTAGATACAAGAAAACTGTTAAAATTCTTCAGAAACGTCACTTTTGAAGTGTTTTCTTGTACTTTTAAGCCACTCAGATACCCTACGGGCTCGGAAAGTGCAACGAAACCATCAAATTTTAGCTAGAAACTGTATTTTTGTCGATTTTTATTGAATTTGAACTATATTTCAACGTTTTTTGATGGTTCTGAGCCACCAAACACACTTAAAGCATGCAGAATCGACTCAGAATAGGAAAAGGAGTCGTTTAGGTCAATTTTATGCATTCTGGCGTTCGTAGATACAAGAAAACTGTTAAAATTCTTCAGAAACGTCACTTTTGAAGTGTTTTCTTGTACTTTTAAGCCACTCAGATATCCTACGGGCTCGGAAAGTGCAACGAAACCATCAAATTTTAGCTAGAGACTGTATTTTTGTCGATTTTTATTGAATTTGAACTATATTTCAACGTTTTTTGATGGTTCTGAGCCACCAAACACACTTAAAGCATGCAGAATCGACTCAGAATAGGAAAAGGAGACGTTTAGGTCAATTTTATGCATTCTGGCGTTCGTAGATACAAGAAAACTGTTAAAATTCTTCAGAAACGTCACTTTTGAAGTGTTTTTTTGTACTTTTAAGCCACTCAGATACCCTACGGGCTCGGAAATTGCAACGAAACCATCAAATTTTAGCTAGAAACTGTATTTTTGTCGATTTTTATTGAATTTGAACTATATTTCAACGTTTTTTGATGGTTCTGAGCCACCAAACACACTTAAAGCATGCAGAATCGACTCAGAATAGGAAAAGGAGACGTTTAGGTCAATTTTATGCATTCTGGCGTTCGTAGATACAGTAAAACCTGTCTATGCCGGAATCGCGCGGGTCCAAAATTTTTATCCGTCTTAAACAGGGTTCCGGCTTTTACAGGAAACCCGGCTATGACGGAAAGTAAACCTATATAAAACGGAAATCAAATTTTATTAAATTGAATACATAGGTACATATAAAAGAATTATTTGAAATAGTTGTTTATTGTTATTTGCTTTTTCGGCCATTGAGATATATTTTCCATGCTTGTTCTCAACTGCAAAAGGTTGGCTAGACGCTCACCGCTTTGCCATTATTTTCTAGTTTATTTTAGGAATATGTTTTATAATTTGATACACTTGCGTTTTTTGGAACCGAACTTTTGCAATTTCTTTAACACTCAAATTTTGCTGCAATTGTACATTAATTAAATCCATTTTGCTGTTATTGTTGGTCGTTTTTTGGGCCACTGCGAACACACATATAACCACGAGAGACACCAATTAAATGAGAATTGAGAACAGTGATTTCCTGTTGACAAAAAATGCACCTGCAGGTCCACGAATTGAATTGCATATTTTTCGTAGAAATCATCAATTTTGTTCTCGCTTCCGTTTTACACAGAGTTTTGTGCATGTATTTTGACACGTTGGGACTTACAAATATTTTCCGTTTCCGCGTTATGCAGTTTCCGGCTTATACGGACCAAAATACATTAAATTAGGTATTTGAAAAAACGGGACTGCGGAAAATTTCCGCGATGAGCAGTTTTCCGCCTTCTACAGAGTCCGGCATAGACAGGTTTCACTGTACAAGAAAACTGTTAAAATTCTTCAGAAACGTCACTTTTGAAGTGTTTTCTTGTACTTTTAAGCCACTCAGATACCCTACGGGCTCGGAAAGTGCAACGAAACCATCAAATTTTAGCTAGAAACTGTATTTTTGTCGATTTTTATTGAATTTGAACTATATTTCAACGTTTTTTGATGGTTCTGAGCCACCAAACACACTTAAAGCATGCAGGATCGACTCAGAATAGGAAAAGGAGACGTTTAGGTCAATTTTATGCATTCTGGCGTTCGTAGATACAAGAAAACTGTTAAAATTCTTCAGAAACGTCACTTTTGAAGTGTTTTCTTGTACTTTTAAGCCACTCAGATACCCTACGGGCTCGGAAAGTGCAACGAAACCATCAAATTTTAGCTAGAAACTGTATTTTTGTCGATTTTTATTGAATTTGAACTATATTTCAACGTTTTTTGATGGTTCTGAGCCACCAAACACACTTAAAGCATGCAGAATCGACTCAGAATAGGAAAAGGAGACGTTTAGGTCTATTTTATGCATTCTGGCGTTCGTAGATACAAGAAAACTGTTAAAATTCTTCAGAAACGTCACTTTTGAAGTGTTTTCTTGTACTTTTAAGCCACTCAGATACCCTACGGGCTCGGAAAGTGCAACGAAACCATCAAATTTTAGCTAGAAACTGTATTTTTGTCGATTTTTATTGAATTTGAACTATATTTCAACGTTTTTTGATGGTTCTGAGCCACCAAACACACTTAAAGCATGCAGAATCGACTCAGAATAGGAAAAGGAGACGTTTAGGTCAATTTTATGCATTCTGGCGTTCGTAGATACAAGAAAACTGTTAAAATTCTTCAGAAACGTCACTTTTGAAGTGTTTTCTTGAAATTTTAAGCCACTCAGATACCCTACGGGCTCGGAAAGTGCAACGAAACCATCAAATTTTAGCTAGAAACTGTATTTTTGTCGATTTTTATTGAATTTGAACTATATTTCAACGTTTTTTGATGGTTCTGAGCCACCAAACACACTTAAAGCATGCAGAATCGACTCAGAATGGGAAAAGGAGACGTTTAGGTTAATTTTATGCATTCTGGCGTTCGTAGATACAAGAAAACTGTTAAAATTCTTCAGAAACGTCACTATTGAAGTGCTTTCTTGTACTTTTAAGCCACTCAGATACCCTACGGGCTCGGAAAGTGCAACGAAACCATCAAATTTTAGCTAGAAACTGTATTTTTGTCGATTTTTATTGAATTTGAACTATATTTCAACGTTTTTTGATGGTTCTGAGCCACCAAACACACTTAAAGCATGCAGAATCGACTCAGAATAGGAAAAGGAGACGTTTAGGTCAATTTTATGCATTCTGGCGTTCGTAGA
This sequence comes from Zophobas morio, assembly GCF_036711695.1. NCBI lineage: Eukaryota > Metazoa > Arthropoda > Insecta > Coleoptera > Tenebrionidae > Zophobas > Zophobas morio. The sequence goes on from NW_026972899.1 coordinate 27,851, forward strand.
TACAAGAAAACTGTTAAAATTCTTCAGAAACGTCACTTTTGAAGTGTTTTCTTGTACTTTTAAGCCACTCAGATACCCTACGGGCTCGGAAAGTGCAACGAAACCATCAAATTTTAGCTAGAAACTGTATTTTTGTCGATTTTTATTGAATTTGAACTATATTTCAACGTTTTTTGATGGTTCTGAGCCACCAAACACACTTAAAGCATGCAGAATCGACTCAGAATAGGAAAAGGAGACGTTTAGGTCAATTTTATGCATTCTGGCGTTCGTAGATACAAGAAAACTGTTAAAATTCTTCAGAAACGTCACTTTTGAAGTGTTTTCTTGTACTTTTAAGCCACTCAGATACCCTACGGGCTCGGAAAGTGCAACGAAACCATCAAATTTTAGCTAGAAACTGTATTTTTGTCGATTTTTATTGAATTTGAACTATATTTCAACGTTTTTTGATGGTTCTGAGCCACCAAACACACTTAAAGCATGCAGAATCGACTCAGAATAGGAAAAGGAGACGTTTAGGTCAATTTTATGCATTCTGGCGTTCGTAGATACAAGAAAACTGTTAAAATTCTTCAGAAACGTCACTTTTGAAGTGTTTTCTTGTACTTTTAAGCCACTCTGATACCCTACGGTCTCGGAAAGTGCAACGAAACCATCAAATTTTAGCTAGAAACTGTATTTTTTTCGATTTTTATTGAATTTGAACTATATTTCAACGATTTTTGATGGTTCTGAGCCACCAAACACACTTAAAGCATGCTGAATCGACTCAGAATAGGAAAAGGAGACGTTTAGGTCAATTTTATGCATTCTGGCGTTCGTAGATACAAGAAAACTGTTAAAATTCTTCAGAAACGTCACTTTTGAAGTGTTTTCTTGTACTTTTAAGCCACTCAGATACCCTACGGGCTCGGAAAGTGCAACGAAACCATCAAATTTTAGCTAGAAACTGTATTTTTGTCGATTTTTATTGAATTTGAACTATATTTCAACGTTTTTTGATGGTTCTGAGCCACCAAACACACTTAAAGCATGCAGAATCGACTCAGAATAGGAAAAGGAGACGTTTAGGTCAATTTTATGCATTCTGGCGTTCGTAGATACAAGAAAACTGTTAAAATTCTTCAGAAACGTCACTTTTGAAGTGTTTTCTTGTACTTTTAAGCCACTCAGATACCCTACGGGCTCGGAAAGTGCAACGAAACCATCAAATTTTAGCTAGAAACTGTATTTTTGTCGATTTTTATTGAATTTGAACTATATTTCAACGTTTTTTGATGGTTCTGAGCCACCAAACACACTTAAAGCATGCAGAATCGACTTAGAATAGGAAAAGGAGACGTTTAGGTCAATTTTATGCATTCTGGCGTTCGTAGATACAAGAAAACTGTTAAAATTCTTCAGAAACGTCACTTTTGAAGTGTTTTCTTGTACTTTTAAGCCACTCAGATACCCTACGGGCTCGGAAAGTGCAACGAAACCATCAAATTTTAGCTAGAAACTGTATTTTTGTCGATTTTTATTGAATTTGAACTATATTTCAACGTTTTTTGATGGTTCTGAGCCACCAAACACACTTAAAGCATGCAGAATCGACTCAGAATAGGAAAAGGAGACGTTTAGGTCAATTTTATGCATTCTGGCGTTCGTAGATACAAGAAAACTGTTAAAATTCTTCAGAAACGTCACTTTTGAAGTGTTTTCTTGTACTTTTAAGCCACTCAGATACCCAACGGGCTCGGAAAGTGCAACGAAACCATCAAATTTTAGCTAGAAACTGTATTTTTGTCGATTTTTATTGAATTTGAACTATATTTCAACGTTTTTTGATGGTTCTGAGCCACCAAACACACTTAAAGCATGCAGAATCGACTCAGAATAGGAAAAGGAGTCGTTTAGGTCAATTTTATGCATTCTGGCGTTCGTAGATACAAGAAAACTGTTAAAATTCTTCAGAAACGTCACTTTTGAAGTGTTTTCTTGTACTTTTAAGCCACTCAGATACCCTACGGGCTCGGAAAGTGCAACGAAACCATCAAATTTTAGCTAGAAACTGTATTTTTGTCGATTTTTATTGAATTTGAACTATATTTCAACGTTTTTTGATGGTTCTGAGCCACCAAACACACTTAAAGCATGCAGAATCGACTCAGAGTAGGAAAAGGAGACGTTTAGGTCAATTTTATGCATTCTGGCGTTCGTAGATACAAGAAAACTGTTAAAATTCTTCAGAAACGTCACTTTTGAAGTGTTTTCTTGTACTTTTAAGCCACTCAGATACCCTACGGGCTCGGAAAGTGCAACGAAACCATCAAATTTTAGCTAGAAACTGTATTTTTGTCGATTTTTATTGAATTTGAACTATATTTCAACGTTTTTTGATGGTTCTGAGCCACCAAACACACTTAAAGCATGCAGAATCGACTCAGAATAGGAAAAGGAGACGTTTAGGTCAATTTTATGCATTCTGGCGTTCGTAGATACAAGAAAACTGTTAAAATTCTTCAGAAACGTCACTTTTGAAGTGTTTTCTTGTACTTTTAAGCCACTCAGATACCCTACGGGCTCGGAAAGTGCAACGAAACCATCAAATTTTAGCTAGAAACTGTATTTTTGTCGATTTTTATTGAATTTGAACTATATTTCAACGTTTTTTGATGGTTCTGAGCCACCAAACACACTTAAAGCATGCAGAATCGACTCAGAATAGGAAAAGGAGACGTTTAGGTCAATTTTATGCATTCTGGCGTTCGTAGATACAAGAAAACGGTTAAAATTCTTCAGAAACGTCACTTTTGAAGTGTTTTCTTGTACTTTTAAGCCACTCAGATACCCTACGGGCTCGGAAAGTGCAACGAAACCATCAAATTTTAGCTAGAAACTGTATTTTTGTCGATTTTTATTGAATTTGAACTATATTTCAACGTTTTTTGATGGTTCTGAGCCACCAAACACACTTAAAGCATGCAGAATCGACTCAGAATAGGAAAAGGAGACGTTTAGGTCAATTTTATGCATTCTGGCGTTCGTAGATACAAGAAAACTGTTAAAATTCTTCAGAAACGTCACTTTTGAAGTGTTTTCTTGTACTTTTAAGCCACTCAGATACCCTACGGGCTCGGAAAGTGCAACGAAACCATCAAATTTTAGCTAGAAACTGTATTTTTGTCGATTTTTATTGAATTTGAACTATATTTCAACGTTTTTTGATGGTTCTGAGCCACCAAACACACTTAAAGCATGCAGAATCGACTCAGAATAGGAAAAGGAGACGTTTAGGTCAATTTTATGCATTCTGGCGTTCGTAGATACAAGAAAACTGTTAAAATTCTTCAGAAACGTCACTTTTGAAGTGTTTTCTTGTACTTTTAAGCCACTCAGATACCCAACGGGCTCGGAAAGTGCAACGAAACCATCAAATTTTAGCTAGAAACTGTATTTTTGTCGATTTTTATTGAATTTGAACTATATTTCAACGTTTTTTGATGGTTCTGAGCCACCAAACACACTTAAAGCATGCAGAATCGACTCAGAATAGGAAAAGGAGACGTTTAGGTCAATTTTATGCATTCTGGCGTTCGTAGATACAAGAAAACTGTTAAAATTCTTCAGAAACGTCACTTTTGAAGTGTTTTCTTTTACTTTTAAGCCACTCAGATACCCTACGGGCTCGGAAAGTGCAACGAAACCATCAAATTTTAGCTAGAAACTGTATTTTTGTCGATTTTTATTGAATTTGAACTATATTTCAACGTTTTTTGATGGTTCTGAGCCACCAAACACACTTAAAGCATGCAGAATCCACTCAGAATAGGAAAAGGAGACGTTTAGGTCAATTTTATGCATTCTGGCGTTCGTAGATACAAGAAAACTCTTAAAATTCTTCAGAAACGTCACTTTTGAAGTGTTTTCTTGTACTTTTAAGCCACTCAGATACCCTACGGGCTCGGAAAGTGCAACGAAACCATCAAATTTTAGCTAGAAACTGTATTTTTGTCGATTTTTATTGAATTTGAACTATATTTCAACGTTTTTTGATGGTTCTGAGCCACCAAACACACTTAAAGCATGCAGAATCGACTCAGAATAGGAAAAGGAGACGTTTAGGTCAATTTTATGCGTTCTGGCGTTCGTAGATACAAGAAAACTGTTAAAATTCTTCAGAAACGTCACTTTTGAAGTGTTTTCTTGTACTTTTAAGCCACTCAGATACCCTACGGGCTCGGAAAGTGCAACGAAACCATCAAATTTTAGCTAGAAACTG
>NW_026972900.1:0-42271 GCF_036711695.1 Zophobas morio
GAAATATAGTTCAAATTCAATAAAAATCGACAAAAATACAGTTTCTAGCTAAAATTTGATGGTTTCGTTGCACTTTCCGAGCCCGTAGGGTATCTGAGTGGCTTAAAAGTACAAGAAAACACTTCAAAAGTGACGTTTCTGAAGAATTTGAACAGTTTTCTTGTATTTACGAACGCCAGAATGCATAAAATTGACCTAAACGTCTCCTTTTCCTATTCTGAGTCGATTCTGCATGCTTTAAGTGTGTTTGGTGGCTCAGAACCATCAAAAAACATTGAAATATAGTTCAAATTCAATAAAAATCGACAAAAATACAGTTTCTAGCTAAAATTTGATGGTTTCGTTGCACTTTCCGAGCCCGTAGGGTATCTGAGTGGCTTAAAAGTACAAGAAAACACTTCAAAAGTGACGTTTCTGAAGAATTTTAACAGTTTTCTTGTATCTACGAACGCCAGAATGCATAAAATTGACCTAAACGTCTCCTTTTCCTATTCTGAGTCGATTCTGCATGCTTTAAGTGTGTTTGGTGGCTCAGAACCATCAAAAAACGTTGAAATATAGTTCAAATTCAATAAAAATCGACAAAAATACAGTTTCTAGCTAAAATTTGATGGTTTCGTTGCACTTTCCGAGCCCGTAGGGTATCTGAGTGGCTTAAAAGTACAAGAAAACACTTCAAAAGTGACGTTTCTGAAGAATTTTAACAGTTTTCTTGTATCTACGAACGCCAGAATGCATAAAATTGACCTAAACGTCTCCTTTTCCTATTCTGAGTCGATTCTGCATGCTTTAAGTGTGTTTGGTGGCTCAGAACCATCAAAAAACGTTGAAATATAGTTCAAATTCAATAAAAATCGACAAAAATACAGTTTCTAGCTAAAATTTGATGGTTTCGTTGCACTTTCCGAGCCCGTAGGTTATCTCAGTGGCTTAAAAGTACAAGAAAACACTTCAAAAGTGACGTTTCTGAAGAATTTTAACAGTTTTCTTGTATCTACGAACGCCAGAATGCATAAAATTGACCTAAACGTCTCCTTTTCCTATTCTGAGTCGATTCTGCATGCTTTAAGTGTGTTTGGTGGCTCAGAACCATCAAAAAACGTTGAAATATAGTTCAAATTCAATAAAAATCGACAAAAATACAGTTTCTAGCTAAAATTTGATGGTTTCGTTGCACTTTCCGAGCCCGTCGGGTATCTGAGTGGCTTAAAAGTACAAGAAAACACTTCAAAAGTGACGTTTCTGAAGAATTTTAACAGTTTTCTTGTATCTACGAACGCCAGAATGCATAAAATTGACCTAAACGTCTCCTTTTCCTATTCTGAGTCGATTCTGCATGCTTTAAGTGTGTTTGGTGGCTCAGAACCATCAAAAAACGTTGAAAGATAGTTCAAATTCAATAAAAATCGACAAAAATACAGTTTCTAGCTAAAATTTGATGGTTTCGTTGCACTTTCCGAGCCCGTTGGGTATCTGAGTGGCTTAAAAGTACAAGAAAACACTTCAAAAGTGACGTTTCTGAAGAATTTTAACAGTTTTCTTGTATCTACGAACGCCAGAATGCCTAAACGTCTCCTTTTCCTATTCTGAGTCGATTCTGCATGCTTTAAGTGTGTTTGGTGGCTCAGAACCATCAAAAAACGTTGAAATATAGTTCAAATTCAATAAAAATCGACAAAAATACAGTTTCTAGCTAAAATTTGATGGTTTCGTTGCACTTTCCGAGCCCGTTGGGTATCTGAGTGGCTTAAAAGTACAAGAAAACACTTCAAAAGTGACGTTTCTGAAGAATTTTAACAGTTTTCTTGTATCTACGAACGCCAGAATGCATAAAATTGACCTAAACGTCTCCTTTTCCTATTCTGAGTCGATTCTGCATGCTTTAAGTGTGTTTGGTGGCTCAGAACCATCAAAAAACATTGAAATATAGTTCAAATTCAATAAAAATCGAAAAAATACAGTTTCTAGCTAAAATTTGATGGTTTCGTTGCACTTTCCGAGCCCGTAGGGTATCTGAGTGGCTTAAAAGTACAAGAAAACACTTCAAAAGTGACGTTTCTGAAGAATTTTAACAGTTTTCTTGTATCTACGAACGCCAGAATGCATAAAATTGACCTAAACGTCTCCTTTTCCTATTCTGAGTCGATTCTGCATGCTTTAAGTGTGTTTGGTGGCTCAGAACCATCAAAAAACGTTGAAATATAGTTCAAATTCAATAAAAATCGACAAAAATACAGTTTCTAGCTAAAATTTGATGGTTTCGTTGCACTTTCCGAGCCCGTAGGGTATCTGAGTGGCTTAAAAGTACAAGAAAACACTTCAAAAGTGACGTTTCTGAAGAATTTTAACAGTTTTCTTGTATCTACGAACGCCAGAATGCATAAAATTGACCTAAACGTCTCCTTTTCCTATTCTGAGTCGATTCTGCATGCTTTAAGTGTGTTTGGTGGCTCAGAACCATCAAAAAACGTTGAAATATAGTTCAAATTCAATAAAAATCGACAAAAATACAGTTTCTAGCTAAAATTTGATGGTTTCGTTGCACTTTCCGAGCCCGTAGGGTATCTGAGTGGCTTAAAAGTACAAGAAAACACTTCAAAAGTGACGTTTCTGAAGAATTTTAACAGTTTTCTTGTATCTACGAACGCCAGAATGCATAAAATTGACCTAAACGTCTCCTTTTCCTATTCTGAGTCGATTCTGCATGCTTTAAGTGTGTTTGGTGGCTCAGAACCATCAAAAAACATTGAAATATAGTTCAAATTCAATAAAAATCGACAAAAATACAGTTTCTAGCTAAAATTTGATGGTTTCGTTGCACTTTCCGAGCCCGTAGGGTATCTGAGTGGCTTAAAAGTACAAGAAAACACTTCAAAAGTGACGTTTCTGAAGAATTTTAACAGTTTTCTTGTATCTACGAACGCCAGAATGCATAAAATTGACCTAAACGTCTCCTTTTCCTATTCTGAGTCGATTCTGCATGCTTTAAGTGTGTTTGGTGGCTCAGAACCATCAAAAAACGTTGAAATATAGTTCAAATTCAATAAAAATCGACAAAAATACAGTTTCTAGCTAAAATTTGATGGTTTCGTTGCACTTTCCGAGCCCGTAGGGTATCTGAGTGGCTTAAAAGTACAAGAAAACACTTCAAAAGTGACGTTTCTGAAGAATTTTAACAGTTTTCTTGCATCTACGAACGCCAGAATGCATAAAATTGACCTAAACGTCTCCTTTTCCTATTCTGAGTCGATTCTGCATGCTTTAAGTGTGTTTGGTGGCTCAGAACCATCAAAAAACGTTGAAATATAGTTCAAATTCAATAAAAATCGACAAAAATACAGTTTCTAGCTAAAATTTGATGGTTTCGTTGCACTTTCCGAGCCCGTAGGGTATCTGAGTGGCTTAAAAGTACAAGAAAACACTTCAAAAGTGACGTTTCTGAAGAATTTTAACAGTTTTCTTGTATCTACGAACGCCAGAATGCATAAAATTGACCTAAACGTCTCCTTTTCCTATTCTGAGTCGATTCTGCATGCTTTAAGTGTGTTTGGTGGCTCAGAACCATCAAAAAACATTGAAATATAGTTCAAATTCAATAAAAATCGACAAAAATACAGTTTCTAGCTAAAATTTGATGGTTTCGTTGCACTTTCCGAGCCCGTAGGGTATCTGAGTGGCTTAAAAGTACAAGAAAACACTTCAAAAGTGACATTTCTGAAGAATTTTAACAGTTTTCTTGTATCTACGAACGCCAGAATGCATAAAATTGACCTAAACGTCTCCTTTTCCTATTCTGAGTCGATTCTGCATGCTTTAAGTGTGTTTGGTGGCTCAGAACCATCAAAAAACGTTGAAATATAGTTCAAATTCAATAAAAATCGACAAAAATACAGTTTCTAGCTAAAATTTGATGGTTTCGTTGCACTTTCCGAGCCCGTAGGGTATCTGAGTGGCTTAAAAGTACAAGAAAACACTTCAAAAGTGACGTTTCTGAAGAATTTTAACAGTTTTCTTGTATCTACGAACGCCAGAATGCATAAAATTGACCTAAACGTCTCCTTTTCCTATTCTGAGTCGATTCTGCATGCTTTAAGTGTGTTTGGTGGCTCAGAACCATCAAAAAACGTTGAAATATAGTTCAAATTCAATAAAAATCGACAAAAATACAGTTTCTAGCTAAAATTTGATGGTTTCGTTGCACTTTCCGAGCCCGTAGGGTATCTGAGTGGCTTAAAAGTACAAGAAAACACTTCAAAAGTGACGTTTCTGAAGGATTTTAACAGTTTTCTTGTATCTACGAACGCCAGAATGCATAAAATTGACCTAAACGTCTCCTTTTCCTATTCTGAGTCGATTCTGCATGCTTTAAGTGTGTTTGGTGGCTCAGAACCATCAAAAAACGTTGAAATATAGTTCAAATTCAATAAAAATCGACAAAAATACAGTTTCTAGCTAAAATTTGATGGTTTCGTTGCACTTTCCGAGCCCGTAGGTTATCTGAGTGGCTTAAAAGTACAAGAAAACACTTCAAAAGTGACGTTTCTGAAGAATTTTAACAGTTTTCTTGTATCTACGAACGCCAGAATGCATAAAATTGACCTAAACGTCTCCTTTTCCTATTCTGAGTCGATTCTGCATGCTTTAAGTGTGTTTGGTGGCTCAGAACCATCAAAAAACGTTGAAATATAGTTCAAATTCAATAAAAATCGACAAAAATACAGTTTCTAGCTAAAATTTGATGGTTTCGTTGCACTTTCCGAGCCCGTAGGGTATCTGAGTGGCTTAAAAGTACAAGAAAACACTTCAAAAGTGACGTTTCTGAAGAATTTTAACAGTTTTCTTGTATCTACGAACGCCAGAATGCATAAAATTGCCCTAAACGTCTCCTTTTCCTATTCTGAGTCGATTGTGCATGCTTTAAGTGTGTTTGGTGGCTCAGAACCATCAAAAAACGTTGAAATATAGTTCAAATTCAATAAAAATCGACAAAAATACAGTTTCTAGCTAAAATTTGATGGTTTCGTTGCACTTTCCGAGCCCGTAGGGTATCTGAGTGGCTTAAAAGTACAAGAAAACAATTCAAAAGTGACGTTTCTGAAGAATTTTAACAGTTTTCTTGTATCTACGAACGCCAGAATGCATAAAATTGACCTAAACGTCTCCTTTTCCTATTCTGAGTCGATTCTGCATGCTTTAAGTGTGTTTGGTGGCTCAGAACCATCAAAAAACGTTGAAATATAGTTCAAATTCAATAAAAATCGACAAAAATACAGTTTCTAGCTAAAATTTGATGGTTTCGTTGCACTTTCCGAGCCCGTAGGGTATCTGAGTGGCTTAAAAGTACAAGAAAACACTTCAAAAGTGACGTTTCTGAAGAATTTTAACAGTTTTCTTGTATCTACGAACTCCAGAATGCATAAAATTGACCTAAACGTCTCCTTTTCCTATTCTGAGTCGATTCTGCATGCTTTAAGTGTGTTTGGTGGCTCAGAACCATCAAAAAACGTTGAAATATAGTTCAAATTCAATAAAAATCGACAAAAATACAGTTTCTAGCTAAAATTTGATGGTTTCGTTGCACTTTCCGAGCCCGTAGGGTATCTGAGTGGCTTAAAAGTACAAGAAAACACTTCAAAAGTGACGTTTCTGAAGAATTTTAACAGTTTTCTTGTATCTACGAACTCCAGAATGCATAAAATTGACCTAAACGTCTCCTTTTCCTATTCTGAGTCGATTCTGCATGCTTTAAGTGTGTTTGGTGGCTCAGAACCATCAAAAAACGTTGAAATATAGTTCAAATTCAATAAAAATCGACAAAAATACAGTTTCTAGCTAAAATTTGATGGTTTCGTTGCACTTTCCGAGCCCGTAGGGTATCTGAGTGGCTTAAAAGTACAAGAAAACACTTCAAAAGTGACGTTTCTGAAGAATTTTAACAGTTTTCTTGTATCTACGAACGCCAGAATGCATAAAATTGACCTAAACGTCTCCTTTTCCTATTCTGAGTCGATTCTGCATGCTTTAAGTGTGTTTGGTGGCTCAGAACCATCAAAAAACGTTGAAATATAGTTCAAATTCAATAAAAATCGACAAAAATACAGTTTCTAGCTAAAATTTGATGGTTTCGTTGCACTTTCCGAGCCCGTAGGGTATCTGAGTGGCTTAAAAGTACAAGAAAACACTTCAAAAGTGACGTTTCTGAAGAATTTTAACAGTTTTCTTGTATCTACGAACGCCAGAATGCATAAAATTGACCTAAACGTCTCCTTTTCCTATTCTGAGTCGATTCTGCATGCTTTAAGTGTGTTTGGTGGCTCAGAACCATCAAAAAACGTTGAAATATAGTTCAAATTCAATAAAAATCGACAGAAATACAGCTTCTAGCTAAAATTTGATGGTTTCGTTGCACTTTCCGAGCCCGTAGGGTTTCTGAGTGGCTTAAAAGTACAAGAAAACACTTCAAAAGTTACGTTTCTGAAGAATTTTAACAGTTTTCTTGTATCTACGAACGCCAGAATGCATAAAATTGACCTAAACGTCTCCTTTTCCAATTCTGAGTCGATTCTGCATGCTTTAAGTGTGTTTGGTGGCTCAGAACCATCAAAAAACGTTGAAATATAGTTCAAATTCAATAAAAATCGACAAAAATACAGTTTCTAGCTAAAATTTGATGGTTTCGTTGCACTTTCCGAGCCCGTAGGGTATCTGAGTGGCTTAAAAGTACAAGAAAACACTTCAAAAGTGACGTTTCTGAAGAATTTTAACAGTTTTCTTGTATCTACGAACGCCAGAATGCATAAAATTGACCTAAACGTCTCCTTTTCCTATTCTGAGTCGATTCTGCATGCTTTAAGTGTGTTTGGTGGCTCAGAACCATCAAAAAACGTTGAAATATAGTTCAAATTCAATAAAAATCGACAAAAATACAGTTTCTAGCTAAAATTTGATGGTTTCGGTGCACTTTCCGAGCCCGTAGGGTATCTGAGTGGCTTAAAAGTACAAGAAAACACTTCAAAAGTGACGTTTCTGAAGAATTTTAACAGTTTTCTTGTATCTACGGACGCCAGAATGCATAAAATTGACCTAAACGTCTCCTTTTCCTATTCTGAGTCGATTCTGCATGCTTTAAGTGTGTTTGGTGGCTCAGAACCAACAAAAAACGTTGAAATATAGTTCAAATTCAATAAAAATCGACAAAAATACAGTTTCTAGCTAAAATTTGATGGTTTCGTTGCACTTTCCGAGCCCGTAGGGTATCTGAGTGGCTTAAAAGTACAAGAAAACACTTCAAAAGTGACGTTTCTGAAGAATTTTAACAGTTTTCTTGTATCTACGAACGCCAGAATGCATAAAATTGACCTAAACGTCTCCTTTTCCTATTCTGAGTCGATTCTGCATGCTTTAAGTGTGTTTGGTGGCTCAGAACCATCAAAAAACGTTGAAATATAGTTCTAATTCAATAAAAATCGACAAAAATACAGTTTCTAGCTAAAATTTGATGGTTTCGTTGCACTTTCCGAGCCCGTTGGGTATCTGAGTGGCTTAAAAGTACAAGAAAACACTTCAAAAGTGACGTTTCTGAAGAATTTTAACAGTTTTCTTGTATCTACGAACGCCAGAATGCATAAAATTGACCTAAACGTCTCCTTTTCCTATTCTGAGTCGATTCTGCATGCTTTAAGTGTGTTTGGTGGCTCAGAACCATCAAAAAACGTTGAAATATAGTTCAAATTCAATAAAAATCGACAAAAATACAGTTTCTAGCTAAAATTTGATGGTTTCGTTGCACTTTCCGAGCCCGTAGGGTATCTGAGTGGCTTAAAAGTACAAGAAAACACTTCAAAAGTGACGTTTCTGAAGAATTTTAACAGTTTTCTTGTATCTACGAACGCCAGAATGCATAAAATTGACCTAAACGTCTCCTTTTCCTATTCTGAGTCGATTGTGCATGCTTTAAGTGTGTTTGGTGGCTCAGAACCATCAAAAAACGTTGAAATATAGTTCAAATTCAATAAAAATCGACAAAAATACAGTTTCTAGCTAAAATTTGATGGTTTCGTTGCACTTTCCGAGCCCGTAGGGTATCTGAGTGGCTTAAAAGTACAAGAAAACAATTCAAAAGTGACGTTTCTGAAGAATTTTAACAGTTTTCTTGTATCTACGAACGCCAGAATGCATAAAATTGACCTAAACGTCTCCTTTTCCTATTCTGAGTCGATTCTGCATGCTTTAAGTGTGTTTGGTGGCTCAGAACCATCAAAAAACGTTGAAATATAGTTCAAATTCAATAAAAATCGACAAAAATACAGTTTCTAGCTAAAATTTGATGGTTTCGTTGCACTTTCCGAGCCCGTAGGGTATCTGAGTGGCTTAAAAGTACAAGAAAACACTTCAAAAGTGACGTTTCTGAAGAATTTTAACAGTTTTCTTGTATCTACGAACTCCAGAATGCATAAAATTGACCTAAACGTCTCCTTTTCCTATTCTGAGTCGATTCTGCATGCTTTAAGTGTGTTTGGTGGCTCAGAACCATCAAAAAACGTTGAAATATAGTTCAAATTCAATAAAAATCGACAAAAATACAGTTTCTAGCTAAAATTTGATGGTTTCGTTGCACTTTCCGAGCCCGTAGGGTATCTGAGTGGCTTAAAAGTACAAGAAAACACTTCAAAAGTGACGTTTCTGAAGAATTTTAACAGTTTTCTTGTATCTACGAACTCCAGAATGCATAAAATTGACCTAAACGTCTCCTTTTCCTATTCTGAGTCGATTCTGCATGCTTTAAGTGTGTTTGGTGGCTCAGAACCATCAAAAAACGTTGAAATATAGTTCAAATTCAATAAAAATCGACAAAAATACAGTTTCTAGCTAAAATTTGATGGTTTCGTTGCACTTTCCGAGCCCGTAGGGTATCTGAGTGGCTTAAAAGTACGAAAACACTTCAAAAGATGAACGTTTCTGAAGAATTTTAACAGTTTTCTTGTATCTACGAACGCCAGAATGCATAAAATTGACCTAAACGTCTCCTTTTCCTATTCTGAGTCGATTCTGCATGCTTTAAGTGTGTTTGGTGGCTCAGAACCATCAAAAAACGTTGAAATATAGTTCAAATTCAATAAAAATCGACAAAAATACAGTTTCTAGCTAAAATTTGATGGTTTCGTTGCACTTTCCGAGCCCGTAGGGTATCTGAGTGGCTTAAAAGTACAAGAAAACACTTCAAAAGTGACGTTTCTGAAGAATTTTAACAGTTTTCTTGTATCTACGAACGCCAGAATGCATAAAATTGACCTAAACGTCTCCTTTTCCTATTCTGAGTCGATTCTGCATGCTTTAAGTGTGTTTGGTGGCTCAGAACCATCAAAAAACGTTGAAATATAGTTCAAATTCAATAAAAATCGACAGAAATACAGCTTCTAGCTAAAATTTGATGGTTTCGTTGCACTTTCCGAGCCCGTAGGGTTTCTGAGTGGCTTAAAAGTACAAGAAAACACTTCAAAAGTTACGTTTCTGAAGAATTTTAACAGTTTTCTTGTATCTACGAACGCCAGAATGCATAAAATTGACCTAAACGTCTCCTTTTCCAATTCTGAGTCGATTCTGCATGCTTTAAGTGTGTTTGGTGGCTCAGAACCATCAAAAAACGTTGAAATATAGTTCAAATTCAATAAAAATCGACAAAAATACAGTTTCTAGCTAAAATTTGATGGTTTCGTTGCACTTTCCGAGCCCGTAGGGTATCTGAGTGGCTTAAAAGTACAAGAAAACACTTCAAAAGTGACGTTTCTGAAGAATTTTAACAGTTTTCTTGTATCTACGAACGCCAGAATGCATAAAATTGACCTAAACGTCTCCTTTTCCTATTCTGAGTCGATTCTGCATGCTTTAAGTGTGTTTGGTGGCTCAGAACCATCAAAAAACGTTGAAATATAGTTCAAATTCAATAAAAATCGACAAAAATACAGTTTCTAGCTAAAATTTGATGGTTTCGGTGCACTTTCCGAGCCCGTAGGGTATCTGAGTGGCTTAAAAGTACAAGAAAACACTTCAAAAGTGACGTTTCTGAAGAATTTTAACAGTTTTCTTGTATCTACGGACGCCAGAATGCATAAAATTGACCTAAACGTCTCCTTTTCCTATTCTGAGTCGATTCTGCATGCTTTAAGTGTGTTTGGTGGCTCAGAACCAACAAAAAACGTTGAAATATAGTTCAAATTCAATAAAAATCGACAAAAATACAGTTTCTAGCTAAAATTTGATGGTTTCGTTGCACTTTCCGAGCCCGTAGGGTATCTGAGTGGCTTAAAAGTACAAGAAAACACTTCAAAAGTGACGTTTCTGAAGAATTTTAACAGTTTTCTTGTATCTACGAACGCCAGAATGCATAAAATTGACCTAAACGTCTCCTTTTCCTATTCTGAGTCGATTCTGCATGCTTTAAGTGTGTTTGGTGGCTCAGAACCATCAAAAAACGTTGAAATATAGTTCTAATTCAATAAAAATCGACAAAAATACAGTTTCTAGCTAAAATTTGATGGTTTCGTTGCACTTTCCGAGCCCGTTGGGTATCTGAGTGGCTTAAAAGTACAAGAAAACACTTCAAAAGTGACGTTTCTGAAGAATTTTAACAGTTTTCTTGTATCTACGAACGCCAGAATGCATAAAATTGACCTAAACGTCTCCTTTTCCTATTCTGAGTCGATTCTGCATGCTTTAAGTGTGTTTGGTGGCTCAGAACCATCAAAAAACGTTGAAATATAGTTCAAATTCAATAAAAATCGACAAAAATACAGTTTCTAGCTAAAATTTGATGGTTTCGTTGCACTTTCCGAGCCCGTAGGGTATCTGAGTGGCTTAAAAGTACAAGAAAACACTTCAAAAGTGACGTTTCTGAAGAATTTTAACAGTTTTCTTGTATCTACGAACGCCAGAATGCATAAAATTGACCTAAACGTCTCCTTTTCCTATTCTGAGTCGATGGACCTATCTACTGAATAGTCGTAAAAGATACACCCTAACATAGCATGCGCAGTCACCATATGTAAAGTTACCGCGTAATTCAAAAGTCTGACAATTAACGAGACAGGCAGCGGTTTCGGATATAACATGGCAGATGGCGTAGGTGTGCTGTAGTTGTTTGTTTACGTTCATCATGTCAAAGAAGTGCAACACAAACCGATATGACTCAGTTGCCTCTCGAGAATGCCGAGCGCCACCGAGCGTTTTAAATTGCACGATGTTGATTCGCTGTTTTAAAAATTGCGGTAAAGATGTTGGCTGTATATCCAAGATGTTATGCGCAAACTTCTGTCTCTTACTAACATGCAGTAATCCTCGGTCTGTTCGTGTTTACGACTATTCAGTAGATAGGTCCATTCTGCATGCTTTAAGTGTGTTTGGTGGCCCAGAACCATCAAAAAACGTTGAAATATAGTTCAAATTCAATAAAAATCGACAAAAATACAGTTTCTAGCTAAAATTTGATGGTTTCGTTGCACTTTCCGAGCCCGTAGGGTATCTGAGTGGCTTAAAAGTACAAGAAAACACTTCAAAAGTGACGTTTCTGAAGAATTTTAACAGTTTTCTTGTATCTACGAACGCCAGAATGCATAAAATTGACCTAAACGTCTCCTTTTCCTATTCTGAGTCGATTCTGCATGCTTTAAGTGTGTTTGGTAGCTCAGAACCATCAAAAAACGTTGAAATATAGTTCAAATTCAATAAAAATCGACAAAAATACAGTTTCTAGCTAAAATTTGATGGTTTCGTTGCACTTTCCGAGCCCATAGGGTATCTGAGTGGCTTAAAAGTACAAGAAAACACTTCAAAAGTGACGTTTCTGAAGAATTTTAACAGTTTTCTTGTATCTACGAACGCCAGAATGCATAAAATTGACCTAAACGTCTCCTTTTCCTATTCTGAGTCGATTCTGCGTGCTTTAAGTGTGTTTGGTGGCTCAGAACCATCAAAAAACGTTGAAATATAGTTCAAATTCAATAAAAATCGACAAAAATACAGTTTCTAGCTAAAATTTGATGGTTTCGTTGCACTTTCCGAGCCCGTAGGGTATCTGAGTGGCTTAAAAGTACAAGAAAACACTTCAAAAGTGACGTTTCTGAAGAATTTTAACATTTTTCTTGTATCT
This sequence comes from Zophobas morio, assembly GCF_036711695.1. NCBI lineage: Eukaryota > Metazoa > Arthropoda > Insecta > Coleoptera > Tenebrionidae > Zophobas > Zophobas morio. Next base: position 12,146 of record NW_026972900.1, read on the forward strand.
ACGAACGCCAGAATGCATAAAATTGACCTAAACGTCTCCTTTTCCTATTCTGAGTCGATTCTGCATGCTTTAAGTGTGTTTGGTGGCTCAGAACCATCAAAAAACGTTGAAATATAGTTCAAATTCAATAAAAATCGACAAAAATACAGTTTCTAGCTAAAATTTGATGGTTTCGGTGCACTTTCCGAGCCCGTAGGGTATCTGAGTGGCTTAAAAGTACAAGAAAACACTTCAAAAGTGACGTTTCTGAAGAATTTTAACAGTTTTCTTGTATCTACGAACGCCAGAATGCATAAAATTGACCTAAACGTCTCCTTTTCCTATTCTGAGTCGATTCTGCATGCTTTAAGTGTGTTTGGTGGCTCAGAACCATCAAAAAACGTTGAAATATAGTTCAAATTCAATAAAAATCGACAAAAATACAGTTTCTAGCTAAAATTTGATGGTTTCGTTGCACTTTCCGAGCCCGTAGGGTATCTGAGTGGCTTAAAAGTACAAGAAAACACTTCAAAAGTGACGTTTCTTAAGAATTTTAACAGTTTTCTTGTATCTACGAACGCCAGAATGCATAAAATTGACCTAAACGTCTCCTTTTCCTATTCTGAGTCGATTCTGCATGCTTTAAGTGTGTTTGGTGGCTCAGAACCATCAAAAAACGTTGAAATATAGTTCAAATTCAATAAAAATCGACAAAAATACAGTTTCTAGCTAAAATTTGATGGTTTCGTTGCACTTTCCGAGCCCGTAGGGTATCTGAGTGGCTTAAAAGTACAAGAAAACACTTCAAAAGTGACGTTTCTGAAGAATTTTAACAGTTTTCTTGTATCTACGAACGCCAGAATGCATAAAATTGACCTAAACGTCTCCTTTTCCTATTCTGAGTCGATTCTGCATGCTTTAAGTGTGTTTGGTAGCTCAGAACCATCAAAAAACGTTGAAATATAGTTCAAATTCAATAAAAATCGACAAAAATACAGTTTCTAGCTAAAATTTGATGGTTTCGTTGCACTTTCCGAGCCCATAGGGTATCTGAGTGGCTTAAAAGTACAAGAAAACACTTCAAAAGTGACGTTTCTGAAGAATTTTAACAGTTTTCTTGTATCTACGAACGCCAGAATGCATAAAATTGACCTAAACGTCTCCTTTTCCTATTCTGAGTCGATTCTGCGTGCTTTAAGTGTGTTTGGTGGCTCAGAACCATCAAAAAACGTTGAAATATAGTTCAAATTCAATAAAAATCGACAAAAATACAGTTTCTAGCTAAAATTTGATGGTTTCGTTGCACTTTCCGAGCCCGTAGGGTATCTGAGTGGCTTAAAAGTACAAGAAAACACTTCAAAAGTGACGTTTCTGAAGAATTTTAACATTTTTCTTGTATCTACGAACGCCAGAATGCATAAAATTGACCTAAACGTCTCCTTTTCCTATTCTGAGTCGATTCTGCATGCTTTAAGTGTGTTTGGTGGCTCAGAACCATCAAAAAACGTTGAAATATAGTTCAAATTCAATAAAAATCGACAAAAATACAGTTTCTAGCTAAAATTTGATGGTTTCGTTGCACTTTCCGAGCCCGTAGGGTATCTGAGTGGCTTAAAAGTACAAGAAAACACTTCAAAAGTGACGTTTCTGAAGAATTTTAACAGTTTTCTTGTATCTACGAACGCCAGAATGCATAAAATTGACCTAAACGTCTCCTTTTCCTATTCTGAGTCGATTCTGCATGCTTTAAGTGTGTTTGGTAGCTCAGAACCATCAAAAAACGTTGAAATATAGTTCAAATTCAATAAAAATCGACAAAAATACAGTTTCTAGCTAAAATTTGATGGTTTCGTTGCACTTTCCGAGCCCATAGGGTATCTGAGTGGCTTAAAAGTACAAGAAAACACTTCAAAAGTGACGTTTCTGAAGAATTTTAACAGTTTTCTTGTATCTACGAACGCCAGAATGCATAAAATTGACCTAAACGTCTCCTTTTCCTATTCTGAGTCGATTCTGCGTGCTTTAAGTGTGTTTGGTGGCTCAGAACCATCAAAAAACGTTGAAATATAGTTCAAATTCAATAAAAATCGACAAAAATACAGTTTCTAGCTAAAATTTGATGGTTTCGTTGCACTTTCCGAGCCCGTAGGGTATCTGAGTGGCTTAAAAGTACAAGAAAACACTTCAAAAGTGACGTTTCTTAAGAATTTTAACAGTTTTCTTGTATCTACGAACGCCAGAATGCATAAAATTGACCTAAACGTCTCCTTTTCCTATTCTGAGTCGATTCTGCATGCTTTAAGTGTGTTTGGTGGCTCAGAACCATCAAAAAACGTTGATATATAGTTCAAATTCAATAAAAATCGACAAAAATACAGTTTCTAGCTAAAATTTGATGGTTTCGTTGCACTTTCCGAGCCCGTAGGGTATCTGAGTGGCTTAAAAGTACAAGAAAACACTTCAAAAGTGACGTTTCTGAAGAATTTTAACAGTTTTCTTGTATCTACGAACGCCAGAATGCATAAAATTGACCTAAACGTCTCCTTTTCCTATTCTGAGTCGATTCTGCATGCTTTAAGTGTGTTTGGTAGCTCAGAACCATCAAAAAACGTTGAAATATAGTTCAAATTCAATAAAAATCGACAAAAATACAGTTTCTAGCTAAAATTTGATGGTTTCGTTGCACTTTCCGAGCCCATAGGGTATCTGAGTGGCTTAAAAGTACAAGAAAACACTTCAAAAGTGACGTTTCTGAAGAATTTTAACAGTTTTCTTGTATCTACGAACGCCAGAATGCATAAAATTGACCTAAACGTCTCCTTTTCCTATTCTGAGTCGATTCTGCGTGCTTTAAGTGTGTTTGGTGGCTCAGAACCATCAAAAAACGTTGAAATATAGTTCAAATTCAATAAAAATCGACAAAAATACAGTTTCTAGCTAAAATTTGATGGTTTCGTTGCACTTTCCGAGCCCGTAGGGTATCTGAGTGGCTTAAAAGTACAAGAAAACACTTCAAAAGTGACGTTTCTGAAGAATTTTAACATTTTTCTTGTATCTACGAACGCCAGAATGCATAAAATTGACCTAAACGTCTCCTTTTCCTATTCTGAGTCGATTCTGCATGCTTTAAGTGTGTTTGGTGGCTCAGAACCATCAAAAAACGTTGAAATATAGTTCAAATTCAATAAAAATCGACAAAAATACAGTTTCTAGCTAAAATTTGATGGTTTCGTTGCACTTTCCGAGCCCGTAGGGTATCTGAGTGGCTTAAAAGTACAAGAAAACACTTCAAAAGTGACGTTTCTGAAGAATTTTAACAGTTTTCTTGTATCTACGAACGCCAGAATGCATAAAATTGACCTAAACGTCTCCTTTTCCTATTCTGAGTCGATTCTGCATGCTTTAAGTGTGTTTGGTAGCTCAGAACCATCAAAAAACGTTGAAATATAGTTCAAATTCAATAAAAATCGACAAAAATACAGTTTCTAGCTAAAATTTGATGGTTTCGTTGCACTTTCCGAGCCCATAGGGTATCTGAGTGGCTTAAAAGTACAAGAAAACACTTCAAAAGTGACGTTTCTGAAGAATTTTAACAGTTTTCTTGTATCTACGAACGCCAGAATGCATAAAATTGACCTAAACGTCTCCTTTTCCTATTCTGAGTCGATTCTGCGTGCTTTAAGTGTGTTTGGTGGCTCAGAACCATCAAAAAACGTTGAAATATAGTTCAAATTCAATAAAAATCGACAAAAATACAGTTTCTAGCTAAAATTTGATGGTTTCGTTGCACTTTCCGAGCCCGTAGGGTATCTGAGTGGCTTAAAAGTACAAGAAAACACTTCAAAAGTGACGTTTCTGAAGAATTTTAACATTTTTCTTGTATCTACGAACGCCAGAATGCATAAAATTGACCTAAACGTCTCCTTTTCCTATTCTGAGTCGATTCTGCATGCTTTAAGTGTGTTTGGTGGCTCAGAACCATCAAAAAACGTTGAAATATAGTTCAAATTCAATAAAAATCGACAAAAATACAGTTTCTAGCTAAAATTTGATGGTTTCGGTGCACTTTCCGAGCCCGTAGGGTATCTGAGTGGCTTAAAAGTACAAGAAAACACTTCAAAAGTGACGTTTCTGAAGAATTTTTACAGTTTTCTTGTATCTACGAACGCCAGAATGCATAAAATTGACCTAAACGTCTCCTTTTCCTATTCTGAGTCGATTCTGCATGCTTTAAGTGTGTTTGGTGGCTCAGAACCATCAAAAAACGTTGAAATATAGTTCAAATTCAATAAAAATCGACAAAAATACAGTTTCTAGCTAAAATTTGATGGTTTCGTTGCACTTTCCGAGCCCGTAGGGTATCTGAGTGGCTTAAAAGTACAAGAAAACACTTCAAAAGTGACGTTTCTTAAGAATTTTAACAGTTTTCTTGTATCTACGAACGCCAGAATGCATAAAATTGACCTAAACGTCTCCTTTACCTATTCTGAGTCGATTCTGCATGCTTTAAGTGTGTTTGGTGGCTCAGAACCATCAAAAAACGTTGAAATATAGTTCAAATTCAATAAAAATCGACAAAAATACAGTTTCTAGCTAAAATTTGATGGTTTCGTTGCACTTTCCGAGCCCGTAGGGTATCTGAGTGGCTTAAAAGTACAAGAAAACACTTCAAAAGTGACGTTTCTGAAGAATTTTAACAGTTTTCTTGTATCTACGAACGCCAGAATGCATAAAATTGACCTAAACGTCTCCTTTTCCTATTCTGAGTCGATTCTGCATGCTTTAAGTGAGTTTGGTGGCTCAGAACCATCAAAAAACGTTGAAATATAGTTCAAATTCAATAAAAATCGACAAAAATACAGTTTCTAGCTAAAATTTGATGGTTTCGTTGCACTTTCCGAGCCCGTAGGGTATCTGAGTGGCTTAAAAGTACAAGAAAACACTTCAAAAGTGACATTTCTGAAGAATTTTAACAGTTTTCTTGTATCTACGAACGCCAGAATGCATAAAATTGACCTAAACGTCTCCTTTTCCTATTCTGAGTCGATTCTGCATGCTTTAAGTGTGTTTGGTGGCTCAGAACCATCAAAAAACGTTGAAATATAGTTCAAATTCGATAAAAATCGACAAAAATACAGTTTCTAGCTAAAATTTGATGGTTTCGTTGCACTTTCCGAGCCCGTAGGGTATCTGAGTGGCTTAAAAGTACAAGAAAACACTTCAAAAGTGACGTTTCTGAAGAATTTTAACAGTTTTCTTGTATCTACGAACGCCAGAATGCATAAAATTGACCTAAACGTCTCCTTTTCCTATTCTGAGTCGATTCTGCATGCTTTAAGTGTGTTTGGTGGCTCAGAACCATCAAAAAACTTTGAAATATAGTTCAAATTCAATAAAAATCGACAAAAATACAGCTTCTAGCTAAAATTTGATGGTTTCGTTGCACTTTCCGAGCCCGTAGGGTATCTGAGTGGCTTAAAAGTACAAGAAAACACTTCAAAAGTGACGTTTCTGAAGAATTTTAACAGTTTTCTTGTATCTACGAACGCCAGAATGCATAAAATTGACCTAAACGTCTCCTTTTCCTATTCTGAGTCGATTCTGCATGCTTTAAGTGTGTTTGGTGGCTCAGAACCATCAAAAAACGTTGAAATATATTTCAAATTCAATAAAAATCGACAAAAATACAGTTTCTAGCTAAAATTTGATGGTTTCGTTGCACTTTCCGAGTCCGTAGGGTATCTGAGTGGCTTAAAAGTACAAGAAAACACTTCAAAAGTGACGTTTCTGAAGAATTTTAACAGTTTTCTTGTATCTACGAACGCCAGAATGCATAAAATTGACCTAAACTTCTCCTTTTCCTATTCTGAGTCGATTCTGCATGCTTTAAGTGTGTTTGGTGGCTCAGAACCATCAAAAAACGTTGAAATATAGTTCAAATTCAATAAAAATCGACAAAAATACAGTTTCTAGCTAAAATTTGATGGTTTCGGTGCACTTTCCGAGCCCGTAGGGTATCTGAGTGGCTTAAAAGTACAAGAAAACACTTCAAAAGTGACGTTTCTGAAGAATTTTAACAGTTTTCTTGTATCTACGAACGCCAGAATGCATAAAATTGACCTAAACGTCTCCTTTTCCTATTCTGAGTCGATTCTGCATGCTTTAAGTGTGTTTGGTGGCTCAGAACCATCAAAAAACGTTGAGATATAGTTCAAATTCAATAAAAATCGACAAAAATACAGTTTCTAGCTAAAATTTGATGGTTTCGTTGCACTTTCCGTGCCCGTAGGGTATCTGAGTGGCTTAAAAGTACAAGAAAACACTTCAAAAGTGACGTTTCTGAAGAATTTTAACAGTTTTCTTGTATCTACGAACGCCAGAATGCATAAAATTGACCTAAACGTCTCCTTTTCCTATTCTGAGTCGATTCTGCATGCTTTAAGTGTGTTTGGTGGCTCAGAACCATCAAAAAACGTTGAAATATAGTTCAAATTCAATAAAAATCGACAAAAATACAGTTTCTAGCTAAAATTTGATGGTTTCGTTGCACTTTCCGAGCCCGTAGGGTATCTGAGTGGCTTAAAAGTACAAGAAAACACTTCAAAAGTGACGTTTCTGAAGAATTTTAACAGTTTTCTTGTATCTACGAACGCCAGAATGCATAAAATTGACCTAAACGTCTCCTTTTCCTATTCTGAGTCGATTCTGCATGCTTTAAGTGTGTTTGGTGGCTCAGAACCATCAAAAAACGTTGAAATATAGTTCAAATTCAATAAAAATCGACAAAAATACAGTTTCTAGCTAAAATTTGATGGTTTCGTTGCACTTTCCGAGCCCGTAGGATATCTGAGTGGCTTAAAAGTACAAGAAAACACTTCAAAAGTGACGTTTCTGAAGAATTTTAACAGTTTTCTTGTATCTACGAACGCCAGAATGCATAAAATTGACCTAAACGTCTCCTTTTCCTATTCTGAGTCGATTCTGCATGCTTTAAGTGTGTTTGGTGGCTCAGAACCATCAAAAAACGTTGAAATATAGTTCAAATTCAATAAAAATCGACAAAAATACAGTTTCTAGCTAAAATTTGATGGTTTCGTTGCACTTTCCGAGCCCGTAGGGTATCTGAGTGGCTTAAAAGTACAAGAAAACACTTCAAAAGTGACGTTTCTGAAGAATTTTAACAGTTTTATTGTATCTACGAACGCCAGAATGCATAAAATTGACCTAAACGTCTCCTTTTCCTATTCTGAGTCGATTCTGCATGCTTTAAGTGTGTTTGGTGGCTCAGAACCATCAAAAAACGTTGAAATATAGTTCAAATTCAATAAAAATCGACAAAAATACAGTTTCTAGCTAAAATTTGATGGTTTCGTTGCACTTTCCGAGCCCGTAGGGTATCTGAGTGGCTTAAAAGTACAAGAAAACACTTCAAAAGTGACGTTTCTGAAGAATTTTAACAGTTTTCTTGTATCTACGAACGCCAGAATGCATAAAATTGACCCAAACGTCTCCTTTTCCTATTCTGAGTCGATTCTGCATGCTTTAAGTGTGTTTGGTGGCTCAGAACCATCAAAAAACGTTGAAATATAGTTCAAATTCAATAAAAATCGACAAAAATACAGTTTCTAGCTAAAATTTGATGGTTTCGTTGCACTTTCCGAGCCCGTAGGGTATCTGAGTGGCTTAAAAGTACAAGAAAACACTTCAAAAGTGACGTTTCTGAAGAATTTTAACAGTTTTCTTGTATCTACGAACGCCAGAATGCAAAAATTGACCTAAACGTCTCCTTTTCCTATTCTGTGTCGATTCTGCATGCTTTAAGTGTGTTTGGTGGCTCAGAACCATCAAAAAACGTTGAAATATAGTTCAAATTCAATAAAAATCGTCAAAAATACAGTTTCTAGCTAAAATTTGATGGTTTCGTTGCACTTTCCGAGCCCGTAGGGTATCTGAGTGGCTTAAAAGTACAAGAAAACACTTCAAAAGTGACGTTTCTGAAGAATTTTAACAGTTTTCTTGTATCTACGAACCCCAGAATGCATAAAATTGACCTAAACGTCTCCTTTTCCTATTCTGAGTCGATTCTGCATGCTTTAAGTGTGTTTGGTGGCTCAGAACCATCAAAAAACGTTGAAATATAGTTCAAATTCAATAAAAATCGACAAAAATACAGTTTCTAGCTAAAATTTGATGGTTTCGTTGCACTTTCCGAGCCCGTAGGGTATCTGAGTGGCTTAAAAGTCCAAGAAAACACTTCAAAAGTGACGTTTCTGAAGAATTTTAACAGTTTTCTTGTATCTACGAACGCCAGAATGCATAAAATTGACCTAAACGTCTCCTTTTCCTATTCTGAGTCGATTCTGCATGCTTTAAGTGTGTTTGGTGGCTCAGAACCATCAAAAAACGTTGAAATATAGTTCAAATTCAATAAAAATCGACAAAAATACAGTTTCTAGCTAAAATTTGATGGTTTTGTTGCACTTTCCGAGCCCGTAGGGTATCTGAGTGGCTTAAAAGTACAAGAAAACACTTCAAAAGTGACGTTTCTGAAGAATTTTAACAGTTTTCTTGTATCTACGAACGCCAGAATGCATAAAATTGACCTAAACGTCCCCTTTTCCTATTCTGAGTCGATTATGCATGCTTTAAGTGTGTTTGGTGGCTCAGAACCATCAAAAAACGTTGAAATATAGTTCAAATTCAATAAAAATCGACAAAAATACAGTTTCTAGCTAAAATTTGATGGTTTCGTTGCACTTTCCGAGCCCGTAGGGTATCTGAGAGGCTTAAAAGTACAAGAAAACACTTCAAAAATGACGTTTCTGAAGAATTTTACAGTTTTCTTGTATCTACGAATGCCAGAATGCATAAAATTGACCTAAACGTCTCCTTTTCCTATTCTGAGTCGATTCTGCATGCTTTAAGTGTGTTTGGTGGCTCAGAACCATCAAAAAACGTTGAAATATAGTTCAAATTCAATAAAAATCGACAAAAATACAGTTTCTAGCTAAAATTTGATGGTTTCGTTGCACTTTCCGAGCCCGTAGGGTATCTGAGTGGCTTAAAAGTACAAGAAAACACTTCAAAAGTGACGTTTCTGAAGAATTTTACAGTTTTCTTGTATCTACGAATGCCAGAATGCATAAAATTGACCTAAACGTCTCCTTTTCCTATTCTGAGTCGATTCTGCATGCTTTAAGTGTGTTTGGTGGCTCAGAACCATCAAAAAACGTTGAAATATAGTTCAAATTCAATAAAAATCGACAAAAATACAGTTTCTAGCTAAAATTTGATGGTTTCGTTGCACTTTCCGAGCCCGTAGGGTATCTGAGTGGCCTAAAAGTACAAGAAAACACTTCAAAAGTGACGTTTCTGAAGAATTTTAACAGTTTTCTTGTATCTACGAACGCCAGAATGCATAAAATTGACCTAAACGTCTCCTTTTCCTATTCTGAGTCGATTCTGCATGCTTTAAGTGTGTTTGGTGGCTCAGAACCATCAAACAACGTTGAAATACAGTTCAAATTCAATAAAAATCGACAAAAATACAGTTTCTAGCTAAAATTTGATGGTTTCGTTGCACTTTCCGAGCCCGTAGGGTATCTGAGTGGCTTAAAAGTACAAGAAAACACTTCAAAAGTGACGTTTCTGAAGAATTTTAACAGTTTTCTTGTATCTACGAACGCCAGAATGCATAAAATTGACCTAAACGTCTCCTTTTCCTATTCTGAGTCGATTCTGCATGCTTTAAGTGTGTTTGGTGGCTCAGAACCATCAAAAAACGTTGAAATATAGTTCAAATTCAATAAAAATCGACAAAAATACTGTTTCTAGCTAAAATTTGATGGTTTCGTTGCACTTTCCGAGCCCGTAGGGTATCTGAGTGGCTTAAAAGTACAAGAAAACACTTCAAAAGTGACGTTTCTGAAGAATTTTAACAGTTTTCTTGTATCTACGAACGCCAGAATGCATAAAATTGACCTAAACGTCTTCTTTTCCTATTCTGAGTCGATTCTGCATGCTTTAAGTGTGTTTGGTGGCTCAGAACCATCAAAAAACGTTGAAATATAGTTCAAATTCAATAAAAATCGACAAAAATACAGTTTCTAGCTAAAATTTGATGGTTTCGTTGCACTTTCCGAGCCCGTAGGGTATCTGAGTGGCTTAAAAGTACAAGAAAACACTTCAAAAGTGACGTTTCTGAAGAATTTTAACAGTTTTCTTGTATCTACGAACGCCAGAATGCATAAAATTGACCTAAACGTCTCCTTTTCCTATTCTGAGTCGATTCTGCATGCTTTAAGTGTGTTTGGTGGCTCAGAACCATCAAAAAACGTTGAAATATAGTTCAAATTCAATAAAAATCGACAAAAATACAGTTTCTAGTTAAAATTTGATGGTTTCGTTGCACTTTCCGAGCCCGTAGGGTATCTGAGTGGCTTAAAAGTACAAGAAAACACTTCAAAAGTGACGTTTCTGAAGAATTTTAACAGTTTTCTTGTATCTACGAACGCCAGAATGCATAAAATTGACCTAAACGTCTCCTTTTCCTATTCTGAGTCGATTCTGCATGCTTTAAGTGTGTTTGGTGGCTCAGAACCATCAAAAAACGTTGAAATATAGTTCAAATTCAATAAAAATCGACAAAAATACAGTTTCTAGCTAAAATTTGATGGTTTCGTTGCACTTTCCGAGCCCGTAGGGTATCTGAGTGGCTTAAAAGTACAAGAAAACACTTCAAAAGTGACGTTTCTGAAGAATTTTAACAGTTTTCTTGTATCTACGAACGCCAGAATGCATAAAATTGACCTAAACGTCTCCTTTTCCTATTCTGAGTCGATTCTGCATGCTTTAAGTGTGTTTGGTGGCTCAGAACCATCAAAAAACGTTGAAATATAGTTCAAATTCAATAAAAATCGACAAAAATACAGTTTCTAGCTAAAATTTGATGGTTTCGTTGCACTTTCCGAGCCCGTAGGGTATCTGAGTGGCTTAAAAGTACAAGAAAACACTTCAAAAGTGACGTTTCTGAAGAATTTTAACAGTTTTCTTGTATCTACGAACGCCAGAATGCATAAAATTGACCTAAACGTCTCCTTTTCCTATTCTGAGTCGATTCTGCATGCTTTAAGTGTGTTTGGTGGCTCAGAACCATCGAAAAACGTTGAAATATAGTTCAAATTCAATAAAAATCGACAAAAATACAGTTTCTAGCTAAAATTTGATGGTTTCGTTGCACTTTCCGAGCCCGTAGGGTATCTGAGTGGCTTAAAAGTACAAGAAAACACTTCAAAAGTGACGTTTCTGAAGAATTTTAACAGTTTTCTTGTATCTACGAACGCCAGAATGCATAAAATTGACCTAAACGTCTCCTTTTCCTATTCTGAGTCGATTCTGCATGCTTTAAGCGTGTTTGGTGGCTCAGAACCATCAAAAAACGTTGAAATATAGTTCAAATTCAATAAAAATCGACAAAAATACAGTTTCTAGCTAAAATTTGATGGTTTCGTTGCACTTTCCGAGCCCGTAGGGTATCTGAGTGGTTTAAAAGTACAAGAAAACACTTCAAAAGTGACGTTTCTGAAGAATTTTAACAGTTTTCTTGTATCTACGAACGCCAGAATGCATAAAATTGACCTAAACGTCTCCTTTTCCTATTCTGAGTCGATTCTGCATGCTTTAAGTGTGTTTGGTGGCTCAGAACCATCAAAAAACGTTGAAATATAGTTCAAATTCAATAAAAATCGACAAAAATACAGTTTCTAGCTAAAATTTGATGGTTTCGTTGCACTTTCCGAGCCCGTTGGGTATCTGAGTGGCTTAAAAGTACAAGAAAACACTTCAAAAGTGACGTTTCTGAAGAATTTTAACAGTTTTCTTGTATCTACGAACGCCAGAATGCATAAAATTGACCTAAACGTCTCCTTTTCCTATTCTGAGTCGATTCTGCATGCTTTAAGTGTGTTTGGTGGCTCAGAATCATCAAAAAACGTTGAAATATAGTTCAAATTCAATAAAAATCGACAAAAATACAGTTTCTAGCTAAAATTTTATGGTTTCGTTGCACTTTCCGAGCCCGTAGGATATCTGAGTGGCTTAAAAGTACAAGAAAACACTTCAAAAGTGACGTTTCTGAAGAATTTTAACAGTTTTCTTGTATCTACGAACGCCAGAATGCATAAAATTGACCTAAACGTCTCCTTTTCCTATTCTGAGTCGATTCTGCATGCTTTAAGTGTGTTTGGTGGCTCAGAACCATCAAAAAACGTTGAAATATAGTTCAAATTCAATAAAAATCGACAAAAATACAGTTTCTAGCTAAAATTTGATGGTTTCGTTGCACTTTCCGAGCCCGTAGGGTATCTGAGTGGCTTAAAAGTACAAGAAAACACTTCAAAAGTGACGTTTCTAAAGAATTTTAACAGTTTTCTTGTATCTACGAACGCCAGAATGCATAAAATTGACCTAAACGTCTCTTTTTCCTATTCTGAGTCGATTCTGCATGCTTTAAGTGTGTTTGGTGGCTCAGAACCATCAAAAAACGTTGAAATATAGTTCAAATTCAATAAAAATCGACAAAAATACAGTTTCTAGCTAAAATTTGATGGTTTCGTTGCACTTTCCGAGCCCGTAGGCTATCTGAGTGGTTTAAAAGTACAAGAAAACACTTCAAAAGTGACGTTTCTGAAGAATTTTAACAGTTTTCTTGTATCTACGAACGCCAGAATGCATAAAATTGACCTAAACGTCTCCTTTTCCTATTCTGAGTCGATTCTGCATGCTTTAAGTGTGTTTGGTGGCTCAGAACCATCAAAAAACGTTGAAATATAGTTCAAATTCAATAAAAATCGACAAAAATACAGTTTCTAGCTAAAATTTGATGGTTTCGTTGCACTTTCCGAGCCCCTAGGGTATCTGAGTGGCTTAAAAGGACAAGAAAACACTTCAAAAGTGACGTTTCTGAAGAATTTTAACAGTTTTCTTGTATCTACGAACGCCAGAATGCATAAAATTGACCTAAACGTCTCCTTTTCCTATTCTGAGTCGATTCTGCATGCTTTAAGTGTGTTTGGTGGCTCAGAACCATCAAAAAACGTTGAAATATAGTTCAAATTCAATAAAAATCGACAAAAATACAGTTTCTAGCTAAAATTTGATGGTTTCGTTGCACTTTCCGAGCCCGTAGGGTATCTGAGTGGTTTAAAAGTACAAGAAAACACTTCATAAGTGACGTTTCTGAAGAATTTTAACAGTTTTCTTGTATCTACGAACGCCAGAATGCATAAAATTGACCTAAACGTCTCCTTTTCCTATTCTGAGTCGATTCTGCATGCTTTAAGTGTGTTTGGTGGCTCAGAACCATCAAAAAACGTTGAAATATAGTTCAAATTCAATAAAAATCGACAAAAATACAGTTTCTAGCTAAAATTTGATGGTTTCGTTGCACTTTCCGAGCCCGTAGGGTATCTGAGTGGCTTAAAAGTACAAGAAAACACTTCAAAAGTGACGTTTCTGAAGAATTTTAACAGTTTTCTTGTATCTACGAACGCCAGAATGCATAAAATTGACCTAAACGTCTCCTTTTCCTATTCTGAGTCGATTCTGCATGCTTTAAGTGTGTTTGGTGGCTCAGAATCATCAAAAAACGTTGAAATATAGTTCAAATTCAATAAAAATCGACAAAAATACAGTTTCTAGCTAAAATTTTATGGTTTCGTTGCACTTTCCGAGCCCGTTGGGTATCTGAGTGGCTTAAAAGTACAAGAAAACACTTCAAAAGTGACGTTTCTGAAGAATTTTAACAGTTTTCTTGTATCTACTAACGCCAGAATGCATAAAATTGACCTAAACGTCTCCTTTTCCTATTCTGAGTCGATTCTGCATGCTTTAAGTGTGTTTGGTGGCTCAGAACCATCAAAAAACGTTGAAATATAGTTCAAATTCAATAAAAATCGACAAAAATACAGTTTCTAGCTAAAATTTGATGGTTTCGTTGCACTTTCCGAGCCCGTAGGGTATCTGAGTGGCTTAAAAGTACAAGAAAACACTTCAAAAGTGACGTTCTTGAAGAATTTTAACAGTTTTCTTGTATCTACGAACGCCAGAATGCATAAAATTGACCTAAACGTCTCCTTTTCCTATTCTGAGTCGATTCTGCATGCTTTAAGTGTGTTTGGTGGCTCAGAACCATCAAAAAACGTTGAAATATAGTTCAAATTCAATAAAAATCGACAAAAATACAGTTTCTAGCTAAAATTTGATGGTTTCGTTGCACTTTCCGAGCCCGTAGGGTATCTGAGTGGCTTAAAAGTACAAGAAAACACTTCAAAAGTGACGTTTCTGAAGAATTTTAACAGTTTTCTTGTATCTACGAACGCCAGAATGCATAAAATTGACCTAAACGTCTCCTTTTCCTATTCTGAGTCGATTCTGCATGCTTTAAGTGTGTTTGGTGGCTCAGAACCATCAAAAAACGTTGAAATATAGTTCAAATTCAATAAAAATCGACAAAAATACAGTTTCTAGCTAAAATTTGATGGTTTCGTTGCACTTTCCGAGCCCCTAGGGTATCTGAGTGGCTTAAAAGTACAAGAAAACACTTCAAAAGTGACGTTTCTGAAGAATTTTAACAGTTTTCTTGTATCTACGAACGCCAGAATGCATAAAATTGACCTAAACGTCTCCTTTTCCTATTCTGAGTCGATTCTGCATGCTTTAAGTGTGTTTGGTGGCTCAGAATCATCAAAAAACGTTGAAATATAGTTCAAATTCAATAAAAATCGACAAAAATACAGTTTCTAGCTAAAATTTTATGGTTTCGTTGCACTTTCCGAGCCCGTTGGGTATCTGAGTGGCTTAAAAGTACAAGAAAACACTTCAAAAGTGACGTTTCTGAAGAATTTTAACAGTTTTCTTGTATCTACTAACGCCAGAATGCATAAAATTGACCTAAACGTCTCCTTTTCCTATTCTGAGTCGATTCTGCATGCTTTAAGTGTGTTTGGTGGCTCAGAACCATCAAAAAACGTTGAAATATAGTTCAAATTCAATAAAAATCGACAAAAATACAGTTTCTAGCTAAAATTTGATGGTTTCGTTGCACTTTCCGAGCCCGTAGGGTATCTGAGTGGCTTAAAAGTACAAGAAAACACTTCAAAAGTGACGTTCTTGAAGAATTTTAACAGTTTTCTTGTATCTACGAACGCCAGAATGCATAAAATTGACCTAAACGTCTCCTTTTCCTATTCTGAGTCGATTCTGCATGCTTTAAGTGTGTTTGGTGGCTCAGAACCATCAAAAAACGTTGAAATATAGTTCAAATTCAATAAAAATCGACAAAAATACAGTTTCTAGCTAAAATTTGATGGTTTCGTTGCACTTTCCGAGCCCGTAGGGTATCTGAGTGGCTTAAAAGTACAAGAAAACACTTCAAAAGTGACGTTTCTGAAGAATTTTAACAGTTTTCTTGTATCTACGAACGCCAGAATGCATAAAATTGACCTAAACGTCTCCTTTTCCTATTCTGAGTCGATTCTGCATGCTTTAAGTGTGTTTGGTGGCTCAGAACCATCAAAAAACGTTGAAATATAGTTCAAATTCAATAAAAATCGACAAAAATACAGTTTCTAGCTAAAATTTGATGGTTTCGTTGCACTTTCCGAGCCCCTAGGGTATCTGAGTGGCTTAAAAGTACAAGAAAACACTTCAAAAGTGACGTTTCTGAAGAATTTTAACAGTTTTCTTGTATCTACGAACGCCAGAATGCATAAAATTGACCTAAACGTCTCCTTTTCCTATTCTGAGTCGATTCTGCATGCTTTAAGTGTGTTTGGTGGCTCAGAACCATCAAAAAACGTTGAAATATAGTTCAAATTCAATAAAAATCGACAAAAATACAGTTTCTAGCTAAAATTTGATGGTTTCGTTGCACTTTCCGAGCCCGTAGGGTATCTGAGTGGTTTAAAAGTACAAGAAAACACTTCAAAAGTGACGTTTCTGAAGAATTTTAACAGTTTTCTTGTATCTACGAACGCCAGAATGCATAAAATTGACCTAAACGTCTCCTTTTCCTATTCTGAGTCGATTCTGCATGCTTTAAGTGTGTTTGGTGGCTCAGAACCATCAAAAAACGTTGAAATATAGTTCAAATTCAATAAAAATCGACAAAAATACAGTTTCTAGCTAAAATTTGATGGTTTCGTTGCACTTTCCGAGCCCGTAGGGTATCTGAGTGGCTTAAAAGTACAAGAAAACACTTCAAAAGTGACGTTTCTGAAGAATTTTAACAGTTTTCTTGTATCTACGAACGCCAGAATGCATAAATTTGACCTAAACGTCTCCTTTTCCTATTCTGAGTCGATTCTGCATGCTTTAAGTGTGTTTGGTGGCTCAGAACCATCAAAAAACTTTGAAATATAGTTCAAATTCAATAAAAATCGACAAAAATACAGTTTCTAGCTAAAATTTGATGGTTTCGTTGCACTTTCCGAGCCCGTAGGGTATCTGAGTGGCTTAAAAGTACAAGAAAACACTTCAAAAGTGACGTTTCTGAAGAATTTTAACAGTTTTCTTGTATCTACGAACGCCAGAATGCATAAAATTGACCTAAACGTCTCCTTTTCCTATTCTGAGTCGATTCTGCATGCTTTAAGTGTGTTTGGTGGCTCAGAACCATCAAAAAACGTTGAAATATAGTTCAAATTCAATAAAAATCGACAAAAATACAGTTTCTAGCTAAAATTTGATGGTTCCGTTGCACTTTCCGAGCCCGTAGGGTATCTGAGTGGCTTAAAAGTACAAGAAAACACTTCAAAAGTGACGTTTCTGAAGAATTTTACAGTTTTCTTGTATCTACGAATGCCAGAATGCATAAAATTGACCTAAACGTCTCCTTTTCCTATTCTGAGTCGATTCTGCATGCTTTAAGTGTGTTTGGTGGCTCAGAACCATCAAAAAACGTTGAAATATAGTTCAAATTCAATAAAAATCGACAAAAATACAGTTTCTAGCTAAAATTTGATGGTTTCGTTGCACTTTCCGAGCCCGTAGGGTATCTGAGTGGCTTAAAAGTACAAGAAAACACTTCAAAAGTGACGTTTCTGAAGAATTTTAACAGTTTTCTTGTATCTACGAACGCCAGAATGCATAAAATTGACCTAAACGTCTCCTTTTCCTATTCTGAGTCGATTCTGCATGCTTTAAGTGTGTTTGGTGGCTCAGAACCATCAAACAACGTTGAAATATAGTTCAAATTCAATAAAAATCGACAAAAATACAGTTTCTAGCTAAAATTTGATGGTTTCGTTGCACTTTCCGAGCCCGTAGGGTATCTGAGTGGCTTAAAAGTACAAGAAAACACTTCAAAAGTGACGTTTCTGAAGAATTTTAACAGTTTTCTTGTATCTACGAACGCCAGAATGCATAAAATTGACCTAAACGTCTCCTTTTCCTATTCTGAGTCGATTCTGCATGCTTTAAGTGTGTTTGGTGGCTCAGAACCATCAAAAAACGTTGAAATATAGTTCAAATTCAATAAAAATCGACAAAAATACAGTTTCTAGCTAAAATTTGATGGTTTCGTTGCACTTTCCGAGCCCGTAGGGTATCTGAGTGGCTTAAAAGTACAAGAAAACACTTCAAAAGTGACGTTTCTGAAGAATTTTAACAGTTTTCTTGTATCTACGAACGCCAGAATGCATAAAAATGACCTAAACGTCTCCTTTTCCTAATCTGAGTCGATTCTGCATGCTTTAAGTGTGTTTGGTGGCTCAGAACCATCAAAAAACGTTGAAATATAGTTCAAATTCAATAAAAATCGACAAAAATACAGTTTCTAGCTAAAATTTGATGGTTTCGTTGCACTTTCCGAGCCCGTTGGGTATCTGAGTGGCTTAAAAGTACAAGAAAACACTTCAATAGTGACGTTTCTGAAGAATTTTAACAGTTTTCTTGTATCTACGAACGCCAGAATGCATAAAATTGACCTAAACGTCTCCTTTTCCTATTCTGAGTCGATTCTGCATGCTTTAAGTGTGTTTGGTGGCTCAGAACCATCAAAAAACGTTGAAATATAGTTCAAATTCAATAAAAATCGACAAAAATACAGTTTCTAGCTAAAATTTGATGGTTTCGTTGCACTTTCCGAGCCCGTAGGGTATCTGAGTGGCTTAAAAGTACAAGAAAACACTTCAAAAGTGACGTTTCTGAAGAATTTTAACAGTTTTCTTGTATCTACGAACGCCAGAATGCATAAAATTGACCTAAACGTCTCCTTTTCCTATTCTGAGTCGATTCTGCATGCTTTAAGTGTGTTTGGTGGCTCAGAACCATCAAAAAACGTTGAAATATAGTTCAAATTCAATAAAAATCGACAAAAATACAGTTTCTAGCTAAAATTTGATGGTTTCGTTGCACTTTCCGAGCCCGTAGGGTATCTGAGTGGCTTAAAAGTACAAGAAAACACTTCAAAAGTGACGTTTCTGAAGAATTTTAACAGTTTTCTTGTATCTACGAACGCCAGAATGCATAAAATTGACCTAAACGTCTCCTTTTCCTATTCTGAGTCGATTCTGCATGCTTTAAGTGTGTTTGGTGGCTCAGAACCATCAAAAAACGTTGAAATATAGTTCAAATTCAATAAAAATCGACAAAAATACAGTTTCTAGCTAAAATTTGATGGTTTCGTTGCACTTTCCGAGCCCGTAGGGTATCTGAGTGGCTTAAAAGTACAAGAAAACACTTCAAAAGTGACGTTTCTGAAGAATTTTAACAGTTTTCTTGTATCTACGAACGCCAGAATGCATAAAATTGACCTAAACGTCTCCTTTTCCTATTCTGAGTCGATTCTGCATGCTTTAAGTGTGTTTGGTGGCTCAGAACCATCAAAAAACGTTGAAATATAGTTCAAATTCAATAAAAATCGACAAAAATACAGTTTCTAGCTAAAATTTGATGGTTTCGTTGCACTTTCCGAGCCCGTGGGTATCTGAGTGGCTTAAAAGTACAAGAAAACACTTCAAAAGTGACGTTTCTGAAGAATTTTAACAGTTTTCTTGTATCTACGAACGCCAGAATGCATAAAATTGACCTAAACGTCTCCTTTTCCTATTCTTAGTTGATTCTGCATGCTTTAAGTGTGTTTGGTGGCTCAGAACCATCAAAAAACGTTGAAATATAGTTCAAATTCAATAAAAATCGACAAAAATACAGTTTCTAGCTAAAATTTGATGGTTTCGTTGCACTTTCCGAGCCCGTAGGGTATCTGAGTGGCTTAAAAGTACAAGAAAACACTTCAAAAGTGACGTTTCTGAAGAATTTTAACAGTTTTCTTGTATCTACGAACGCCAGAATGCATAAAATTGACCTAAAGGTCTCCTTTTCCTATTCTGAGTCGATTCTGCATGCTTTAAGTGTGTTTGGTGGCTCAGAACCATCAAAAAACGTTGAAATATAGTTCAAATTCAATAAAAATCGACAAAAATACAGTTTCTAGCTAAAATTTGATGGTTTCGTTGCACTTTCCGAGCCCGTAGGGTATCTGAGTGGCTTAAAAGTACAAGAAAACACTTCAAAAGTGACGTTTCTGAAGAATTTTAACAGTTTTCTTGTATCTACGAACGCCAGAATGCATAAAATTGACCTGAACGTCTCCTTTTCCTATTCTGAGACGATTCTGCATGCTTTCAGTGTGTTTGGTGGCTCAGAACCATCAAAAAACGTTGAAATATAGTTCAAATTCAATAAAAATCGACAAAAATACAGTTTCTAGCTAAAATTTGATGGTTTCGTTGCACTTTCCGAGCCCGTAGGTTATCTGAGTGGCTTAAAAGTACAAGAAAACACTTCAAAAGTGACGTTTCTGAAGAATTTTAACAGTTTTCTTGTATCTACGAACGCCAGAATGCATAAAATTGACCTAAACGTCTTCTTTTCCTATTCTGAGTCGATTCTGCATGCTTTAAGTGTGTTTGGTGGCTCAGAACCATCAAAAAACGTTGAAATATAGTTCAAATTCAATAAAAATCGACAAAAATACAGTTTCTAGCTAAAATTTGATGGTTTCGTTGCACTTTCCGAGCCCGTAGGTTATCTGAGTGGCTTAAAAGTACAAGAAAACACTTCAAAAGTGACGTTTCTGAAGAATTTTAACAGTTTTCTTGTATCTACGAACGCCAGAATGCATAAAATTGACCTAAACGTCTTCTTTTCCTATTCTGAGTCGATTCTGCATGCTTTAAGTGTGTTTGGTGGCTCAGAACCATCAAAAAACGTTGAAATATAGTTCAAATTCAATAAAAATCGACAAAAATACAGTTTCTAGCTAAAATTTGATGGTTTCGTTGCACTTTCCGAGCCCGTAGGGTATCTGAGTGGCTTAAAAGTACAAGAAAACACTTCAAAAGTGACGTTTCTGAAGAATTTTAACAGTTTTCTTGTATCTACGAACGCCAGAATGCATAAAATTGACCTAAACGTCTCCTTTTCCTATTCTGAGTCGATTCTGCATGCTTTAAGTGTGTTTGGTGGCTCAGAACCATCAAAAAACGTTGAAATATAGTTCAAATTCAATAAAAATCGACAAAAATACAGTTTCTAGCTAAAATTTGATGGTTTCGTTGCACTTTCCGAGCCCGTAGGGTATCTGAGTGGCTTAAAAGTACAAGAAAACACTTCAAAAGTGACGTTTCTGAATAATTTTAACAGTTTTCTTGTATCTACGAACGCCAGAATGCATAAAATTGACCTAAACGTCTCCTTTTCCTATTCTGAGTCGATTCTGCATGCTTTAAGTGTGTTTCGTGGCTCAGAACCATCAAAAAACGTTGAAATATAGTTCAAATTCAATAAAAATCGACAAAAATACAGTTTCTAGCTAAAATTTGATGGTTTCGTTGCACTTTCCGAGCCCGTAGGGTATCTGAGTGGCTTAAAAGTACAAGAAAACACTTCAAAAGTGACGTTTCTGAAGAATTTTAACAGTTTTCTTGTATCTACGAACGCCAGAATGCATAAAATTGACCTAAACGTCTCGTTTTCCTATTCTGAGTCGATTCTGCATGCTTTAAGTGTGTTTGGTGGCTCAGAACCATCAAAAAACGTTGAAATACAGTTCAAATTCAATAAAAATCGACAAAAATACAGTTTCTAGCTAAAATTTGATGGTTTCGTTGCACTTTCCGAGCCCGTAGGGTATCTGAGTGGCTTAAAAGTACAAGAAAACACTTCAAAAGTGACGTTTCTGAAGAATTTTAACAGTTTTCTTGTATCTACGAACGCCAGAATGCATAAAATCGACCTAAACGTCTCCTTTTCCTATTCTGAGTCGATTCTGCATGCTCTAAGTGTGTTTGGTGGCTCAGAACCATCAAAAAACGTTGAAATATAGTTCAAATTCAATAAAAATCGACAAAAATACAGTTTCTAGCTAAAATTTGATGGTTTCGTTGCACTTTCCGAGCCCGTAGGGTATCTGAGTGGCTTAAAAGTACAAGAAAACACTTCAAAAGTGACGTTTCTGAAGAATTTTAACAGTTTTCTTGTATCTACGAACGCCAGAATGCATAAAATCGACCTAAACGTCTCCTTTTCCTATTCTGAGTCGATTCTGCATGCTCTAAGTGTGTTTGGTGGCTCAGAACCATCAAAAAACGTTGAAATATAGTTCAAATTCAATAAAAATCGACAAAAATACAGTTTCTAGCTAAAATTTGATGGTTTCGTTGCACTTTCCGAGCCCGTAGGGTATCTGAGTGGCTTAAAAGTACAAGAAAACACTTCAAAAGTGACGTTTCTGAAGAATTTTAACAGTTTTCTTGTATCTAGGAACGCCAGAATGCATAAAATTGACCTAAACGTCTCCTTTTCCTATTCTGAGTCGATTCTGCATGCTTTAAGTGTGTTTGGTGGCTCAGAACCATCAAAAAACGTTGAAATATAGTTCAAATTCAATAAAAATCGACAAAAATACAGTTTCTAGCTAAAATTTGATGGTTTCGTTGCACTTTCCGAGCCCGTAGGGTATCTGAGTGGCTTAAAAGTACAAGAAAACACTTCAAAAGTGACGTTTCTGAAGAATTTTAACAGTTTTCTTGTATCTACGAACGCCAGAATGCATAAAATTGACCTAAACATCTCCTTTTCCTATTCTTAATTGATTCTGCATGCTTTAAGTGTGTTTGGTTGCTCAGAACCATCAAAAAACGTTGAAATATAGTTCAAATTCAATAAAAATCGACAAAAATACAGTTTCTAGCTAAAATTTGATGGTTTCGTTGCACTTTCCGAGCCCGTAGGGTATCTGAGTGGCTTAAAAGTACAAGAAAACACTTCAAAAGTGACGTTTCTGAAGAATTTTAACAGTTTTCTTGTATCTACGAACGCCAGAATGCATAAAATTGACCTAAACGTCTCCTTTTCCTATTCTGAGTCGATTCTGCATGCTTTAAGTGTGTTTGGTGGCTCAGAACCATCAAAAAACGTTGAAATATAGTTCAAATTCAATAAAAATCGACAAAAATACAGTTTCTAGCTAAAATTTGATGGTTTCGTTGCATTTTCCGAGCCCGTAGGGTATCTGAGTGGCTTAAAAGTACAAGAAAACACTTCAAAAGTGACGTTTCTGAAGAATTTTAACAGTTTTCTTGTATCTACGAACGCCAGAATGCATAAAATTGACCTAAACGTCTCCTTTTCCTATTCTGAGTCGATTCTGCATGCTTTCAGTGTGTTTGGTGGCTCAGAACCATCAAAAAACGTTGAAATATAGTTCAAATTCAATAAAAATCGACAAAAATACAGTTTCTAGCTAAAATTTGATGGTTTCGTTGCACTTTCCGAGCCCCTAGGGTATCTGATTGGCTTAAAAGTACAAGAAAACACTTCAAAAGTGACGTTTCTGAAGAATTTTAACAGTTTTCTTGTATCTACGAACGCCAGAATGCATAAAATTGACCTAAACGTCTCCTTTTCCTATTCTGAGTCGATTCTGCATGCTTTAAGTGTGTTTCGTGGCTCAGAACCATCAAAAAACGTTGAAATATAGTTCAAATTCAATAAAAATCGACAAAAATACAGTTTCTAGCTAAAATTTGATGGTTTCGTTGCACTTTCCGAGCCCGTAGGGTATCTGAGTGGCTTAAAAGTACAAGAAAACACTTCAAAAGTGACGTTTCTGAAGAATTTTAACAGTTTTCTTGTATCTACGAACGCCAGAATGCATAAAATTGACCTAAACGTCTCCTTTTCCTATTCTGAGTCGATTCTGCATGCTTTAAGTGTGTTTGGTGGCTCAGAACCATCAAAAAACGTTGAAATATAGTTCAAATTCAATAAAAATCGACAAAAATACAGTTTCTAGCTAAAATTTGATGGTTTCGTTGCACTTTCCGAGCCCGTAGGTTATCTGAGTGGCTTAAAAGTACAAGAAAACACTTCAAAAGTGACGTTTCTGAAGAATTTTAACAGTTTTCTTGTATCTACGAACGCCAGAATGCATAAAATTGACCTAAACGTCTTCTTTTCCTATTCTGAGTCGATTCTGCATGCTTTAAGTGTGTTTGGTGGCTCAGAACCATCAAAAAACGTTGAAATATAGTTCAAATTCAATAAAAATCGACAAAAATACAGTTTCTAGCTAAAATTTGATGGTTTCGTTGCACTTTCCGAGCCCGTGGGGTATCTGAGTGGCTTAAAAGTACAAGAAAACACTTCAAAAGTGACGTTTCTGAAGAATTTTAACAGTTTTCTTGTATCTACGAACGCCAGAATGCATAAAATTGACCTAAACGTCTCCTTTTCCTATTCTGAGTCGATTCTGCATGCTTTAAGTGTGTTTGGTGGCTCAGAACCATCAAAAAACGTTGAAATATAGTTCAAATTCAATAAAAATCGACAAAAATACAGTTTCTAGCTAAAATTTGATGGTTTCGTTGCACTTTCCGAGCCCGTAGGGTATCTGAGTGGCTTAAAAGTACAAGAAAACACTTCAAAAGTGACGTTTCTGAAGAATTTTAACAGTTTTCTTGTATCTACGAACGCCAGAATGCATAAAATTGACCTAAACGTCTCCTTTTCCTATTCTGAGTCGATTCTGCATGCTTTAAGTGTGTTTCGTGGCTCAGAACCATCAAAAAACGTTGAAATATAGTTCAAATTCAATAAAAATCGACAAAAATACAGTTTCTGGCTAAAATTTGATGGTTTCGTTGCACTTTCCGAGCCCGTAGGGTATCTGAGTGGCTTAAAAGTACAAGAAAACACTTCAAAAGTGACGTTTCTGAAGAATTTTAACAGTTTTCTTGTATCTACGAACGCCAGAATGCATAAAATTGACCTAAACGTCTCCTTTTCCTATTCTGAGTCGATTCTGCATGCTTTAAGTGTGTTTGGTGGCTCAGAACCATCAAAAAACGTTGAAATATAGTTCAAATTCAATAAAAATCGACAAAAATACAGTTTCTAGCTAAAATTTGATGGTTTCGTTGCACTTTCCGAGCCCGTAGGCTATCTGAGTGGCTTAAAAGTACAAGAAAACACTTCAAAAGTGACGTTTCTGGAGAATTTTAACAGTTTTCTTGTATCTACGAACGCCAGAATGCATAAAATTGACCTAAACGTCTCCTTTTCCTATTCTGAGTCGATTCTGCATGCTTTAAGTGTGTTTGGTGGCTCAGAACCATCAAAAAACGTTGAAATATAGTTCAAATTCAATAAAAATCGACAAAAATACAGTTTCTAGCTAAAATTTGATGGTTTCGTTGCACTTTCCGAGCCCGTAGGGTATACGAGTGGCTTAAAAGTACAAGAAAACACTTCAAAAGTGACGTTTCTGAAGAATTTTAACAGTTTTCTTGTATCTACGAACGCCAGAATGCATAAAATTGACCTAAACGTCTCCTTTTCCTATTCTGAGTCGATTCTGCATGCTTTAAGTGTGTTTGGTGGCTCAGAACCATCAAAAAACGTTGAAATATAGTTCAAATTCAATAAAAATCGACAAAAATACAGTTTCTAGCTAAAATTTGATGGTTTCGTTGCACTTTCCGAGCCCGTAGGGTATCTGAGTGGCTTAAAAGTTCAAGAAAACACTTCAAAAGTAACGTTTCTGAAGAATTTTAACAGTTTTCTTGTATCTACGAACGCCAGAATGCATAAAATTGACCTAAACGTCTCCTTTTCCTATTCTGAGTCGATTCTGCATGCTTTAAGTGTGTTTGGTGGCTCAGAACCATCAAAAAACGTTGAAATATAGTTCAAATTCAATAAAAATCGACAAAAATACAGTTTCTAGCTAAAATTTGATGGTTTCGTTGCACTTTCCGAGCCCGTAGGGTATCTGAGTGGCTTAAAAGTACAAGAAAACACTTCAAAAGTGACGTTTCTGAAGAATTTTAACAGTTTTCTTGGATCTACGAACGCCAGAATGCATAAAATTGACCTAAACGTCTCCTTTTCCTATTCTGAGTCGATTCTGCATGCTTTAAGTGTGTTTGGTGGCTCAGAACCATCAAAAAACGTTGAAATATAGTTCAAATTCAATAAAAATCGACAAAAATACAGTTTCTAGCTAAAATTTGATGGTTTCGTTGCATTTTCCGAGCCCGTAGGGTATCTGAGTGGCTTAAAAGTACAAGAAAACACTTCAAAAGTGACGTTTCTGAAGAATTTTAACAGTTTTCTTGTATCTACGAACGCCAGAATGCATAAAATTGACCTAAACGTCTCCTTTTCCTATTCTGAGTCGATTCTGCATGCTTTCAGTGTGTTTGGTGGCTCAGAACCATCAAAAAACGTTGAAATATAGTTCAAATTCAATAAAAATCGACAAAAATACAGTTTCTAGCTAAAATTTGATGGTTTCGTTGTACTTTCCGAGCCCCTAGGGTATCTGAGTGGCTTAAAAGTACAAGAAAACACTTCAAAAGTGACGTTTCTGAAGAATTTTAACAGTTTTCTTGTATCTACGAACGCCAGAATGCATAAAATTGACCTAAACGTCTCCTTTTCCTATTCTGAGTCGATTCTGCATGCTTTAAGTGTGTTTCGTGGCTCAGAACCATCAAAAAACGTTGAAATATAGTTCAAATTCAATAAAAATCGACAAAAATACAGTTTCTAGCTAAAATTTGATGGTTTCGTTGCACTTTCCGAGCCCGTAGGGTATCTGAGTGGCTTAAAAGTACAAGAAAACACTTCAAAAGTGACGTTTCTGAAGAATTTTAACAGTTTTCTTGTATCTACGAACGCCAGAATGCATAAAATTGACCTAAACGTCTCCTTTTCCTATTCTGAGTCGATTCTGCATGCTTTAAGTGTGTTTCGTGGCTCAGAACCATCAAAAAACGTTGAATTTCTAGCTAAAATTTGATGGTTTCGTTGCACTTTCCGAGCCCGTAGGGTATCTGAGTGGCTTAAAAGTACAAGAAAACACTTCAAAAGTGACGTTTCTGAAGAATTTTAACAGTTTTCTTGTATCTACGAACACCAGAATGCATAAAATTGACCTAAACGTCTCCTTTTCCTATTCTGAGTCGATTCTGCATGCTTTAAGTGTGTTTGGTGGCTCAGAACCATCAAAAAACGTTGAAATATAGTTCAAATTCAATAAAAATCGACAAAAATACAGTTTCTAGCTAAAATTTGATGGTTTCGTTGCACTTTCCGAGCCCGTAGGGTATCTGAGTGGCTTAAAAGTACAAGAAAACACTTCAAAAGTGACGTTTCTGAAGAATTTTAACAGTTTTCTTGTATCTACGAACGCCAGAATGCATAAAATTGACCTAAACGTCTCCTTTTCCTATTCTGAGTCGATTCTGCATGCTTTAAGTGTGTTTGGTGGCTCAGAACCATCAAAAAACGTTGAAATATAGTTCAAATTCAATACAAATCGACAAAAATACAGTTTCTAGCTAAAATTTGATGGTTTCGTTGCACTTTCCGAGCCCGTAGGGTATCTGAGTGGCTTAAAAGTACAAGAAAACACTTCAAAAGTGACGTTTCTGAAGAATTTTAACAGTTTTCTTGTATCTACGAACGCCAGAATGCATAAAATTGACCTAAACGTCTCCTTTTCCTATTCTGAGTCGATTCTGCATGCTTTAAGTGTGTTTGGTGGCTCAGAACCATCAAAAAACGTTGAAATATAGTTCAAATTCAATAAAAATCGACAAAAATACAGTTTCTAGCTAAAATTTGATGGTTTCGTTGCACTTTCCGAGCCCGTAGGGTATCTGAGTGGCTTAAAAGTACAAGAAAACACTTCAAAAGTGACGTTTCTGAAGAATTTTAACAGTTTTCTTGTATCTACGAACGCCAGAATGCATAAAATTGACCTAAACGTCTCCTTTTCCTATTCTGAGTCGATTCTGCATGCTTTAAGTGTGTTTGGTGGCTCAGAACCATCAAAAAACGTTGAAATATAGTTCAAATTCAATAAAAATCGACAAAAATACAGTTTCTAGCTAAAATTTGATGGTTTCGTTGCACTTTCCGAGCCCGTAGGGTATCTGAGTGGCTTAAAAGTACAAGAAAACACTTCAAAAGTGACGTTTCTGAAGAATTTTAACAGTTTTCTTGTATCTACGAACGCCAGAATGCATAAAATTGACCTAAACGTCTCCTTTTCCTATTCTGAGTCGATTCTGCATGCTTTAAGTGTGTTTGGTGGCTCAGAACCATCAAAAAACGTTGAAATATAGTTCAAATTCAATAAAAATCGACAAAAATACAGTTTCTAGCTAAAATTTGATGGTTTCGTTGCACTTTCCGAGCCCGTAGGGTATCTGAGTGGCTTAAAAGTACAAGAAAACACTTCAAAAGTGACGTTTCTGAAGAATTTTAACAGTTTTCTTGTATCTACGAACGCCAGAATGCATAAAATTGACCTAAACGTCTCCTTTTCCTATTCTGAGTCGATTCTGCATGCTTTAAGTGTGTTTGGTGGCTCAGAACCATCAAAAAACGTTGAAATATAGTTCAAATTCAATAAAAATCGACAAAAATACAGTTTCTAGCTAAAATTTGATGGTTTCGTTGCACTTTCCGAGCCCGTAGGGTATCTGAGTGGCTTAAAAGTACAAGAAAACACTTCAAAAGTGACGTTTCTGAAGAATTTTAACAGTTTTCTTGTATCTACGAACGCCAGAATGCATAAAATTGACCTAAACGTCTCCTTTTCCTATTCTGAGTCGATTCTGCATGCTTTAAGTGTGTTTGGTGGCTCAGAACCATCAAAAAACGTTGAAATATAGTTCAAATTCAATAAAAATCGACAAAAATACAGTTTCTAGC
The DNA here is from genome assembly GCF_036711695.1 of Zophobas morio. NCBI lineage: Eukaryota > Metazoa > Arthropoda > Insecta > Coleoptera > Tenebrionidae > Zophobas > Zophobas morio. The sequence continues at coordinate 40,412 of NW_026972900.1, forward strand.
TAAAATTTGATGGTTTCGTTGCACTTTCCGAGCCCGTAGGGTATCTGAGTGGCTTAAAAGTACAAGAAAACACTTCAAAAGTGACGTTTCTGAAGAATTTTAACAGTTTTCTTGTATCTACGAACGCCAGAATGCATAAAATTGACCTAAACGTCTCCTTTTCCTATTCTGAGTCGATTCTGCATGCTTTAAGTGTGTTTGGTGGCTCAGAACCATCAAAAAACGTTGAAATATAGTTCAAATTCAATAAAAATCGACAAAAATACAGTTTCTAGCTAAAATTTGATGGTTTCGTTGCACTTTCCGAGCCCGTAGGGTATCTGAGTGGCTTAAAAGTACAAGAAAACACTTCAAAAGTGACGTTTCTGAAGAATTTTAACAGTTTTCTTGTATCTACGAACGCCAGAATGCATAAAATTGACCTAAACGTCTCCTTTTCCTATTCTGAGTCGATTCTGCATGCTTTAAGTGTGTTTGGTGGCTCAGAACCATCAAAAAACGTTGAAATATAGTTCAAATTCAATAAAAATCGACAAAAATACAGTTTCTAGCTAAAATTTGATGGTTTCGTTGCACTTTCCGAGCCCGTAGGGTATCTGAGTGGCTTAAAAGTACAAGAAAACACTTCAAAAGTGACGTTTCTGAAGAATTTTAACAGTTTTCTTGTATCTACGAACGCCAGAATGCATAAAATTGACCTAAACGTCTCCTTTTCCTATTCTGAGTCGATTCTGCATGCTTTAAGTGTGTTTGGTGGCTCAGAACCATCAAAAAACGTTGAAATATAGTTCAAATTCAATAAAAATCGACAAAAATACAGTTTCTAGCTAAAATTTGATGGTTTCGTTGCACTTTCCGAGCCCGTAGGGTATCTGAGTGGCTTAAAAGTACAAGAAAACACTTCAAAAGTGACGTTTCTGAAGAATTTTAACAGTTTTCTTGTATCTACGAACGCCAGAATGCATAAAATTGACCTAAACGTCTCCTTTTCCTATTCTGAGTCGATTCTGCATGCTTTAAGTGTGTTTGGTGGCTCAGAACCATCAAAAAACGTTGAAATATAGTTCAAATTCAATAAAAATCGACAAAAATACAGTTTCTAGCTAAAATTTGATGGTTTAGTTGCACTTTCCGAGCCCGTAGGGTATCTGAGTGGCTTAAAAGTACAAGAAAACACTTCAAAAGTGACGTTTCTGAAGAATTTTAACAGTTTTCTTGTATCTACGAACGCCAGAATGCATAAAATTGACCTAAACGTCTCCTTTTCCTATTCTGAGTCGATTCTGCATGCTTTAAGTGTGTTTGGTGGCTCAGAACCATCAAAAAACGTTGAAATATAGTTCAAATTCAATAAAAATCGACAAAAATACAGTTTCTAGCTAAAATTTGATGGTTTCGTTGCACTTTCCGAGCCCGTAGGGTATCTGAGTGGCTTAAAAGTACAAGAAAACACTTCAAAAGTGACGTTTCTGAAGAATTTTAACAGTTTTCTTGTATCTACGAACGCCAGAATGCATAAAATTGACCTAAACGTCTCCTTTTCCTATTCTGAGTCGATTCTGCATGCTTTAAGTGTGTTTGGTGGCTCAGAACCATCAAAAAACGTTGAAATATAGTTCAAATTCAATAAAAATCGACAAAAATACAGTTTCTAGCTAAAATTTGATGGTTTCGTTGCACTTTCCGAGCCCGTAGGGTATCTGAGTGGCTTAAAAGTACAAGAAAACACTTCAAAAGTGACGTTTCTGAAGAATTTTAACAGTTTTCTTGTATCTACGAACGCCAGAATGCATAAAATTGACCTAAACGTCTCCTTTTCCTATTCTGAGTCGATTCTGCATGCTTTAAGTGTGTTTGGTG
>NW_026972901.1:0-85381 GCF_036711695.1 Zophobas morio
ATTTTTGTCGATTTTTATTGAATTTGAACTATATTTCAACGTTTTTTGATGGTTCTGAGCCACCAAACACACTTAAAGCATGCAGAATCGACTCAGAATAGGAAAAGGAGACGTTTAGGTCAATTTTATGCATTCTGGCGTTCGTAGATACAAGAAAACTGTTAAAATTCTTCAGAAACGTCACTTTTGAAGTGTTTTCTTGTACTTTTAAGCCAATCAGATACCCTACGGGCTCGGAAAGTGCAACGAAACCATCAAATTTTAGCTAGAAACTGTATTTTTGTCGATTTTTATTGAATTTGAACTATATTTCAACGTTTTTTGATGGTTCTGAGCCACCAAACACACTTAAAGCATGCAGAATCGACTCAGAATAGGAAAAGGAGACGTTTAGGTCAATTTTATGCATTCTGGCGTTCGTAGATACAAGAAAACTGTTAAAATTCTTCAGAAACGTCACTTTTGAAGTGTTTTCTTGTACTTTTAAGCCAATCAGATACCCTACGGGCTCGGAAAGTGCAACGAAACCATCAAATTTTAGCTAGAAACTGTATTTTTGTCGATTTTTATTGAATTTGAACTATATTTCAACGTTTTTTGATGGTTCTGAGCCACCAAACACACTTAAAGCATGCAGAATCGACTCAGAATAGGAAAAGGAGACGTTTAGGTCAATTTTATGCATTCTGGCGTTCGTAGATACAAGAAAACTGTTAAAATTCTTCAGAAACGTCACTTTTGAAGTGTTTTCTTGTACTTTTAAGCCAATCAGATACCCAACGGGCTCGGAAAGTGCTACGAAACCATCAAATTTTAGCTAGAAACTGTATTTTTGTCGATTTTTATTGAATTTGAACTATATTTCAACGTTTTTTGATGGTTCTGAGCCACCAAACACACTTAAAGCATGCAGAATCGACTCAGAATAGGAAAAGGAGACGTTTAGGTCAATTTTATGCATTCTGGCGTTCGTAGATACAAGAAAACTGTTAAAATTCTTCAGAAACGTCACTTTTGAAGTGTTTTCTTGTACTTTTAAGCCAATCAGATACCCTACGGGCTCGGAAAGTGCAACGAAACCATCAAATTTTAGCTAGAAACTGTATTTTTGTCGATTTTTATTGAATTTGAACTATATTTCAACGTTTTTTGATGGTTCTGAGCCACCAAACACACTTAAAGCATGCAGAATCGACTCAGAATAGGAAAAGGAGACGTTTAGGTCAATTTTATGCATTCTGGCGTTCGTAGATACAAGAAAACTGTTAAAATTCTTCAGAAACGTCACTTTTGAAGTGTTTTCTTGTACTTTTAAGCCAATCAGATACCCTACGGGCTCGGAAAGTGCAACGAAACCATCAAATTTTAGCTAGAAACTGTATTTTTGTCGATTTTTATTGAATTTGAACTATATTTCAACGTTTTATGATGGTTCTGAGCCACCAAACACACTTAAAGCATGCAGAATCGACTCAGAATAGGAAAAGGAGACGTTTAGGTCAATTTTATGCATTCTGGCGTTCGTAGATACAAGAAAACTGTTAAAATTCTTCAGAAACGTCACTTTTGAAGTGTTTTCTTGTACTTTTAAGCCAATCAGATACCCTACGGGCTCGGAAAGTGCAACGAAACCATCAAATTTTAGCTAGAAACTGTATTTTTGTCGATTTTTATTGAATTTGAACTATATTTCAACGTTTTTTGATGGTTCTGAGCCACCAAACACACTTAAAGCATGCAGAATCGACTCAGAATAGGAAAAGGAGACGTTTAGGTCAATTTTATGCATTCTGGCGTTCGTAGATACAAGAAAACTGTTAAAATTCTTCAGAAACGTCACTTTTGAAGTGTTTTCTTGTACTTTTAAGCCAATCAGATACCCTACGGGCTCGGAAAGTGCAACGAAACCATCAAATTTTAGCTAGAAACTGTATTTTTGTCGATTTTTATTGAATTTGAACTATATTTCAACGTTTTTTGATGGTTCTGAGCCACCAAACACACTTAAAGCATGCAGAATCGACTCAGAATAGGAAAAGGAGACGTTTAGGTCAATTTTATGCATTCTGGCGTTCGTAGATACAAGAAAACTGTTAAAATTCTTCAGAAACGTCACTTTTGAAGTGTTTTCTTGTACTTTTAAGCCAATCAGATACCCTACGGGCTCGGAAAGTGCAACGAAACCATCAAATTTTAGCTAGAAACTGTATTTTTGTCGATTTTTATTGAATTTGATTTATATTTCAACGTTTTTTGATGGTTCTGAGCCACCAAACACACTTAAAGCATGCAGAATCGACTCAGAATAGGAAAAGGAGACGTTTAGGTCAATTTTATGCATTCTGGCGTTCGTAGATACAAGAAAACTGTTAAAATTCTTCAGAAACGTCACTTTTGAAGTGTTTTCTTGTACTTTTAAGCCAATCAGATACCCTACGGGCTCGGAAAGTGCAACGAAACCATCAAATTTTAGCTAGAAACTGTATTTTTGTCGATTTTTATTGAATTTGAACCTATATTTCAACGTTTTTTGATGGTTCTGAGCCACCAAACACACTTAAAGCATGCAGAATCGACTCAGAATAGGAAAAGGAGACGTTTAGGTCAATTTTATGCATTCTGGCGTTCGTAGATACAAGAAAACTGTTAAAATTCTTCAGAAACGTCACTTTTGAAGTGTTTTCTTGTACTTTTAAGCCAATCAGATACCCTACGGGCTCGGAAAGTGCAACGAAACCATCAAATTTTAGCTAGAAACTGTATTTTTGTCGATTTTTATTGAATTTGAACTATATTTCAACGTTTTTTGATGGTTCTGAGCCACCAAACACACTTAAAGCATGCAGAATCGACTCAGAATAGGAAAAGGAGACGTTTAGGTCAATTTTATGCATTCTGGCGTTCGTAGATACAAGAAAACTGTTAAAATTCTTCAGAAACGTCACTTTTGAAGTGTTTTCTTGTACTTTTAAGCCAATCAGATACCCTACGGGCTCGGAAAGTGCAACGAAACCATCAAATTTTAGCTAGAAACTGTATTTTTGTCGATTTTCATTGAATTTGAACTATATTTCAACGTTTTTTGATGGTTCTGAGCCACCAAACACACTTAAAGCATGCAGAATCGACTCAGAATAGGAAAAGGAGACGTTTAGGTCAATTTTATGCATTCTGGCGTTCGTAGATACAAGAAAACTGTTAAAATTCTTCAGAAACGTCACTTTTGAAGTGTTTTCTTGTACTTTTAAGCCAATCAGATACCCTACGGGCTCGGAAAGTGCAACGAAACCATCAAATTTTAGCTAGAAACTGTATTTTTGTCGATTTTTATTGAATTTGAACTATATTTCAAAGTTTTTTGATGGTTCTGAGCCACCAAACACACTTAAAGCATGCAGAATCGACTCAGAATAGGAAAAGGAGACGTTTAGGTCAATTTTATGCATTCTGGCGTTCGTAGATACAAGAAAACTGTTAAAATTCTTCAGAAACGTCACTTTTGAAGTGTTTTCTTGTACTTTTAAGCCAATCAGATACCCTACGGGCTCGGAAAGTGCAACGAAACCATCAAACTTTTAGCTAGAAACTGTATTTTTGTCGATTTTTATTGAATTTGAACTATATTTCAACGTTTTTTGATGGTTCTGAGCCACCAAACACACTTAAAGCATGCAGAATCGACTCAGAATAGGAAAAGGAGACGTTTAGGTCAATTTTATGCATTCTGGCGTTCGTAGATACAAGAAAACTGTTAAAATTCTTCAGAAACGTAACTTTTGAAGTGTTTTCTTGTACTTTTAAGCCAATCAGATACCCTACGGGCTCGGAAAGTGCAACGAAACCATCAAATTTTAGCTAGAAACTGTATTTTTGTCGATTTTTATTGAATTTGAACTATATTTCAACGTTTTTTGATGGTTCTGAGCCACCAAACACACTTAAAGCATGCAGAATCGACTCAGAATAGGAAAAGGAGACGTTTAGGTCAATTTTATGCATTCTGGCGTTCGTAGATACAAGAAAACTGTTAAAATTCTTCAGAAACGTCACTTTTGAAGTGTTTTCTTGTACTTTTAAGCCAATCAGATACCCAACGGGCTCGGAAAGTGCAACGAAACCATCAAATTTTAGCTAGAAACTGTATTTTTGTCGATTTTTATTGAATTTGAACCATATTTCAACGTTTTTTGATGGTTCTGAGCCACCAAACACACTTAAAGCATGCAGAATCGACTCAGAATAGGAAAAGGAGACGTTTAGGTCAATTTTATGCATTCTGGCGTTCGTAGATACAAGAAAACTGTTAAAATTCTTCAGAAACGTCACTTTTGAAGTGTTTTCTTGTACTTTTAAGCCAATCAGATACCCAACGGGCTCGGAAAGTGCAACGAAACCATCAAATTTTAGCTAGAAACTGTATTTTTGTCGATTTTTATTGAATTTGAACTATATTTCAACGTTTTTTGATGGTTCTGAGCCACCAAACACACTTAAAGCATGCAGAATCGACTCAGAATAGGAAAAGGAGACGTTTAGGTCAATTTTATGCATTCTGGCGTTCGTAGATACAAGAAAACTGTTAAAATTCTTCAGAAACGTCACTTTTGAAGTGTTTTCTTGTACTTTCAAGCCAATCAGATACCCTACGGGCTCGGAAAGTGCAACGAAACCATCAAATTTTAGCTAGAAACTGTATTTTTGTCGATTTTTATTGAATTTGAACTATATTTCAACGTTTTTTGATGGTTCTGAGCCACCAAACACACTTAAAGCATGCAGAATCGACTCAGAATAGGAAAAGGAGACGTTTAGGTCAATTTTATGCATTCTGGCGTTCGTAGATACAAGAAAACTGTTAAAATTCTTCAGAAACGTCACTTTTGAAGTGTTTTCTTGTACTTTTCAAGCCAATCAGATACCCTACGGGCTCGGAAAGTGCAACGAAACCATCAAATTTTAGCTAGAAACTGTATTTTTGTCGATTTTTATTGAATTTGAACTATATTTCAACGTTTTTTGATGGTTCTGAGCCACCAAACACACTTAAAGCATGCAGAATCGACTCAGAATAGGAAAAGGAGACGTTTAGGTCAATTTTATGCATTCTGGCGTTCGTAGATACAAGAAAACTGTTAAAATTCTTCAGAAACGTCACTTTTGAAGTGTTTTCTTGTACTTTTAAGCCAATCAGATACCCTACGGGCTCGGAAAGTGCAACGAAACCATCAAATTTTAGCTAGAAACTGTATTTTTGTCGATTTTTATTGAATTTGAACTATATTTCAACGTTTTTTGATGGTTCTGAGCCACCAAACACACTTAAAGCATGCAGAATCGACTCAGAATAGGAAAAGGAGACGTTTAGGTCAATTTTATGCATTCTGGCGTTCGTAGATACAAGAAAACTGTTAAAATTCTTCAGAAACGTCACTTTTGAAGTGTTTTCTTGTACTTTTAAGCCAATCAGATACCCTACGGGCTCGGAAAGTGCAACGAAACCATCAAATTTTAGCTAGAAACTGTATTTTTGTCGATTTTTATTGAATTTGAACTATATTTCAACGTTTTTTGATGGTTCTGAGCCACCAAACACACTTAAAGCATGCAGAATCGACTCAGAATAGGAAAAGGAGACGTTTAGGTCAATTTTATGCATTCTGGCGTTCGTAGATACAAGAAAACTGTTAAAATTCTTCAGAAACGTCACTTTTGAAGTGTTTTCTTGTACTTTTAAGCCAATCAGATACCCTACGGGCTCGGAAAGTGCAACGAAACCATCAAATTTTAGCTAGAAACTGTATTTTTGTCGATTTTTATTGAATTTGAACTATATTTCAACGTTTTTTAATGGTTCTGAGCCACCAAACACACTTAAAGCATGCAGAATCGACTCAGAATAGGAAAAGGAGACGTTTAGGTCAATTTTATGCATTCTGGCGTTCGTAGATACAAGAAAACTGTTAAAATTCTTCAGAAACGTCACTTTTGAAGTGTTTTCTTGTACTTTTAAGCCAATCAGATACCCTACGGGCTCGGAAAGTGCAACGAAACCATCAAATTTTAGCTAGAAACTGTATTTTTGTCGATTTTTATTGAATTTGAACTATATTTCAACGTTTTTTGATGGTTCTGAGCCACCAAACACACTTAAAGCATGCAGAATCGACTCAGAATAGGAAAAGGAGACGTTTAGGTCAATTTTATGCATTCTGGCGTTCGTAGATACAAGAAAACTGTTAAAATTCTTCAGAAACGTCACTTTTGAAGTGTTTTCTTGTACTTTTAAGCCAATCAGATACCCTACGGGCTCGGAAAGTGCAACGAAACCATCAAATTTTAGCTAGAAACTGTATTTTTGTCGATTTTTATTGAATTTGAACTATATTTCAACGTTTTTTGATGGTTCTGAGCCACCAAACACACTTAAAGCATGCAGAATCGACTCAGAATAGGAAAAGGAGACGTTTAGGTCAATTTTATGCATTCTGGCGTTCGTAGATACAAGAAAACTGTTAAAATTCTTCAGAAACGTCACTTTTGAAATGTTTTCTTGTACTTTTAAGCCAATCAGATACCCAACGGGCTCGGAAAGTGCAACGAAACCATCAAATTTTAGCTAGAAACTGTATTTTTGTCGATTTTTATTGAATTTGAACTATATTTCAACGTTTTTTGATGGTTCTGAGCCACCAAACACACTTAAAGCATGCAGAATCGACTCAGAATAGGAAAAGGAGACGTTTAGGTCAATTTTATGCATTCTGGCGTTCGTAGATACAAGAAAACTGTTAAAATTCTTCAGAAACGTCACTTTTGAAGTGTTTTCTTGTACTTTTAAGCCAATCAGATACCCTACGGGCTCGGAAAGTGCAACGAAACCATCAAACTTTAGCTAGAAACTGTATTTTTGTCGATTTTTATTGAATTTGAACTATATTTCAACGTTTTTTGATGGTTCTGAGCCACCAAACACACTTAAAGCATGCAGAATCGACTCAGAATAGGAAAAGGAGACGTTTAGGTCAATTTTATGCATTCTGGCGTTCGTAGATACAAGAAAACTGTTAAAATTCTTCAGAAACGTAACTTTTGAAGTGTTTTCTTGTACTTTTAAGCCAATCAGATACCCTACGGGCTCGGAAAGTGCAACGAAACCATCAAATTTTAGCTAGAAACTGTATTTTTGTCGATTTTAATTGAATTTGAACTATATTTCAACGTTTTTTGATGGTTCTGAGCCACCAAACACACTTCAAGCATGCAGAATCGACTCAGAATAGGAAAAGGAGACGTTTAGGTCAATTTTATGCATTCTGGCGTTCGTAGATACAAGAAAACTGTTAAAATTCTTCAGAAACGTCACTTTTGAAGTGTTTTCTTGTACTTTTAAGCCAATCAGATACCCTACGGGCTCGGAAAGTGCAACAAAACCATCAAATTTTAGCTAGAAACTGTATTTTTGTCGATTTTTATTGAATTTGAACCATATTTCAACGTTTTTGATGGTTCTGAGCCACCAAACACACTTAAAGCATGCAGAATCGACTCAGAATAGGAAAAGGAGACGTTTAGGTCAATTTTATGCATTCTGGCGTTCGTAGATACAAGAAAACTGTTAAAATTCTTCAGAAACGTCACTTTTGAAGTGTTTTCTTGTACTTTTAAGCCAATCAGATACCCAACGGGCTCGGAAAGTGCAACGAAACCATCAAATTTTAGCTAGAAACTGTATTTTTGTCGATTTTTATTGAATTTGAACTATATTTCAACGTTTTTTGATGGTTCTGAGCCACCAAACACACTTAAAGCATGCAGAATCGACTCAGAATAGGAAAAGGAGACGTTTAGGTCAATTTTATGCATTCTGGCGTTCGTAGATACAAGAAAACTGTTAAAATTCTTCAGAAACGTCACTTTTGAAGTGTTTTCTTGTACTTTCAAGCCAATCAGATACCCTACGGGCTCGGAAAGTGCAACGAAACCATCAAATTTTAGCTAGAAACTGTATTTTTGTCGATTTTTATTGAATTTGAACTATATTTCAACGTTTTTTGATGGTTCTGAGCCACCAAACACACTTAAAGCATGCAGAATCGACTCAGAATAGGAAAAGGAGACGTTTAGGTCAATTTTATGCATTCTGGCGTTCGTAGATACAAGAAAACTGTTAAAATTCTTCAGAAACGTCACTTTTGAAGTGTTTTCTTGTACTTTCAAGCCAATCAGATACCCTACGGGCTCGGAAAGTGCAACGAAACCATCAAATTTTAGCTAGAAACTGTATTTTTGTCGATTTTTATTGAATTTGAACTATATTTCAACGTTTTTTGATGGTTCTGAGCCACCAAACACACTTAAAGCATGCAGAATCGACTCAGAATAGGAAAAGGAGACGTTTAGGTCAATTTTATGCATTCTGGCGTTCGTAGATACAAGAAAACTGTTAAAATTCTTCAGAAACGTCACTTTTGAAGTGTTTTCTTGTACTTTTAAGCCAATCAGATACCCTACGGGCTCGGAAAGTGCAACGAAACCATCAAATTTTAGCTAGAAACTGTATTTTTGTCGATTTTTATTGAATTTGAACTATATTTCAACGTTTTTTGATGGTTCTGAGCCACCAAACACACTTAAAGCATGCAGAATCGACTCAGAATAGGAAAAGGAGACGTTTAGGTCAATTTTATGCATTCTGGCGTTCGTAGATACAAGAAAACTGTTAAAATTCTTCAGAAACGTCACTTTTGAAGTGTTTTCTTGTACTTTTAAGCCAATCAGATACCCTACGGGCTCGGAAAGTGCAACGAAACCATCAAATTTTAGCTAGAAACTGTATTTTTGTCGATTTTTATTGAATTTGAACTATATTTCAACGTTTTTTGATGGTTCTGAGCCACCAAACACACTTAAAGCATGCAGAATCGACTCAGAATAGGAAAAGGAGACGTTTAGGTCAATTTTATGCATTCTGGCGTTCGTAGATACAAGAAAACTGTTAAAATTCTTCAGAAACGTCACTTTTGAAGTGTTTTCTTGTACTTTTAAGCCAATCAGATACCCTACGGGCTCGGAAAGTGCAACGAAACCATCAAATTTTAGCTAGAAACTGTATTTTTGTCGATTTTTATTGAATTTGAACTATATTTCAACGTTTTTTGATGGTTCTGAGCCACCAAACACACTTAAAGCATGCAGAATCGACTCAGAATAGGAAAAGGAGACGTTTAGGTCAATTTTATGCATTCTGGCGTTCGTAGATACAAGAAAACTGTTAAAATTCTTCAGAAACGTCACTTTTGAAGTGTTTTCTTGTACTTTTAAGCCAATCAGATACCCTACGGGCTCGGAAAGTGCAACGAAACCATCAAATTTTAGCTAGAAACTGTATTTTTGTCGATTTTTATTGAATTTGAACTATATTTCAACGTTTTTTAATGGTTCTGAGCCACCAAACACACTTAAAGCATGCTGAATCGACTCAGAATAGGAAAAGGAGACGTTTAGGTCAATTTTATGCATTCTGGCGTTCGTAGATACAAGAAAACTGTTAAAATTCTTCAGAAACGTCACTTTTGAAGTGTTTTCTTGTACTTTTAAGCCAATCAGATACCCTACGGGCTCGGAAAGTGCAACGAAACCATCAAATTTTAGCTAGAAACTGTATTTTTGTCGATTTTTATTGAATTTGAACTATATTTCAACGTTTTTTGATGGTTCTGAGCCACCAAACACACTTAAAGCATGCAGAATCGACTCAGAATAGGAAAAGGAGACGTTTAGGTCAATTTTATGCATTCTGGCGTTCGTAGATACAAGAAAACTGTTAAAATTCTTCAGAAACGTCACTTTTGAAGTGTTTTCTTGTACTTTTAAGCCAATCAGATACCCTACGGGCTCGGAAAGTGCAACGAAACCATCAAATTTTAGCTAGAAACTGTATTTTTGTCGATTTTTATTGAATTTGAACTATATTTCAACGTTTTTTGATGGTTCTGAGCCACCAAACACACTTAAAGCATGCAGAATCGACTCAGAATAGGAAAAGGAGACGTTTAGGTCAATTTTATGCATTCTGGCGTTCGTAGATACAAGAAAACTGTTAAAATTCTTCAGAAACGTCACTTTTGAAATGTTTTCTTGTACTTTTAAGCCAATCAGATACCCAACGGGCTCGGAAAGTGCAACGAAACCATCAAATTTTAGCTAGAAACTGTATTTTTGTCGATTTTTATTGAATTTGAACTATATTTCAACGTTTTTTGATGGTTCTGAGCCACCAAACACACTTAAAGCATGCAGAATCGACTCAGAATAGGAAAAGGAGACGTTTAGGTCAATTTTATGCATTCTGGCGTTCGTAGATACAAGAAAACTGTTAAAATTCTTCAGAAACGTCACTTTTGAAGTGTTTTCTTGTACTTTTAAGCCAATCAGATACCCTACGGGCTCGGAAAGTGCAACGAAACCATCAAACTTTAGCTAGAAACTGTATTTTTGTCGATTTTTATTGAATTTGAACTATATTTCAACGTTTTTTGATGGTTCTGAGCCACCAAACACACTTAAAGCATGCAGAATCGACTCAGAATAGGAAAAGGAGACGTTTAGGTCAATTTTATGCATTCTGGCGTTCGTAGATACAAGAAAACCTGTTAAAATTCTTCAGAAACGTAACTTTTGAAGTGTTTTCTTGTACTTTTAAGCCAATCAGATACCCTACGGGCTCGGAAAGTGCAACGAAACCATCAAATTTTAGCTAGAAACTGTATTTTTGTCGATTTTAATTGAATTTGAACTATATTTCAACGTTTTTTGATGGTTCTGAGCCACCAAACACACTTCAAGCATGCAGAATCGACTCAGAATAGGAAAAGGAGACGTTTAGGTCAATTTTATGCATTCTGGCGTTCGTAGATACAAGAAAACTGTTAAAATTCTTCAGAAACGTCACTTTTGAAGTGTTTTCTTGTACTTTTAAGCCAATCAGATACCCTACGGGCTCGGAAAGTGCAACAAAACCATCAAATTTTAGCTAGAAACTGTATTTTTGTCGATTTTTATTGAATTTGAACCATATTTCAACGTTTTTTGATGGTTCTGAGCCACCAAACACACTTAAAGCATGCAGAATCGACTCAGAATAGGAAAAGGAGACGTTTAGGTCAATTTTATGCATTCTGGCGTTCGTAGATACAAGAAAACTGTTAAAATTCTTCAGAAACGTCACTTTTGAAGTGTTTTCTTGTACTTTTAAGCCAATCAGATACCCAACGGGCTCGGAAAGTGCAACGAAACCATCAAATTTTAGCTAGAAACTGTATTTTTGTCGATTTTTATTGAATTTGAACTATATTTCAACGTTTTTTGATGGTTCTGAGCCACCAAACACACTTAAAGCATGCAGAATCGACTCAGAATAGGAAAAGGAGACGTTTAGGTCAATTTTATGCATTCTGGCGTTCGTAGATACAAGAAAACTGTTAAAATTCTTCAGAAACGTCACTTTTGAAGTGTTTTCTTGTACTTTCAAGCCAATCAGATACCCTACGGGCTCGGAAAGTGCAACGAAACCATCAAATTTTAGCTAGAAACTGTATTTTTGTCGATTTTTATTGAATTTGAACTATATTTCAACGTTTTTTGATGGTTCTGAGCCACCAAACACACTTAAAGCATGCAGAATCGACTCAGAATAGGAAAAGGAGACGTTTAGGTCAATTTTATGCATTCTGGCGTTCGTAGATACAAGAAAACTGTTAAAATTCTTCAGAAACGTCACTTTTGAAGTGTTTTCTTGTACTTTCAAGCCAATCAGATACCCTACGGGCTCGGAAAGTGCAACGAAACCATCAAATTTTAGCTAGAAACTGTATTTTTGTCGATTTTTATTGAATTTGAACTATATTTCAACGTTTTTTGATGGTTCTGAGCCACCAAACACACTTAAAGCATGCAGAATCGACTCAGAATAGGAAAAGGAGACGTTTAGGTCAATTTTATGCATTCTGGCGTTCGTAGATACAAGAAAACTGTTAAAATTCTTCAGAAACGTCACTTTTGAAGTGTTTTCTTGTACTTTTAAGCCAATCAGATACCCTACGGGCTCGGAAAGTGCAACGAAACCATCAAATTTTAGCTAGAAACTGTATTTTTGTCGATTTTTATTGAATTTGAACTATATTTCAACGTTTTTTGATGGTTCTGAGCCACCAAACACACTTAAAGCATGCAGAATCGACTCAGAATAGGAAAAGGAGACGTTTAGGTCAATTTTATGCATTCTGGCGTTCGTAGATACAAGAAAACTGTTAAAATTCTTCAGAAACGTCACTTTTGAAGTGTTTTCTTGTACTTTTAAGCCAATCAGATACCCTACGGGCTCGGAAAGTGCAACGAAACCATCAAATTTTAGCTAGAAACTGTATTTTTGTCGATTTTTATTGAATTTGAACTATATTTCAACGTTTTTTGATGGTTCTGAGCCACCAAACACACTTAAAGCATGCAGAATCGACTCAGAATAGGAAAAGGAGACGTTTAGGTCAATTTTATGCATTCTGGCGTTCGTAGATACAAGAAAACTGTTAAAATTCTTCAGAAACGTCACTTTTGAAGTGTTTTCTTGTACTTTTAAGCCAATCAGATACCCTACGGGCTCGGAAAGTGCAACGAAACCATCAAATTTTAGCTAGAAACTGTATTTTTGTCGATTTTTATTGAATTTGAACTATATTTCAACGTTTTTTAATGGTTCTGAGCCACCAAACACACTTAAAGCATGCAGAATCGACTCAGAATAGGAAAAGGAGACGTTTAGGTCAATTTTATGCATTCTGGCGTTCGTAGATACAAGAAAACTGTTAAAATTCTTCAGAAACGTCACTTTTGAAGTGTTTTCTTGTACTTTTAAGCCAATCAGATACCCTACGGGCTCGGAAAGTGCAACGAAACCATCAAATTTTAGCTAGAAACTGTATTTTTGTCGATTTTTATTGAATTTGAACTATATTTCAACGTTTTTTGATGGTTCTGAGCCACCAAACACACTTAAAGCATGCAGAATCGACTCAGAATAGGAAAAGGAGACGTTTAGGTCAATTTTATGCATTCTGGCGTTCGTAGATACAAGAAAACTGTTAAAATTCTTCAGAAACGTCACTTTTGAAGTGTTTTCTTGTACTTTTAAGCCAATCAGGTACCCTACGGGCTCGGAAAGTGCAACGAAACCATCAAATTTTAGCTAGAAACTGTATTTTTGTCGATTTTTATTGAATTTGAACTATATTTCAACGTTTTTTGATGGTTCTGAGCCACCAAACACACTTAAAGCATGCAGAATCGACTCAGAATAGGAAAAGGAGACGTTTAGGTCAATTTTATGCATTCTGGCGTTCGTAGATACAAGAAAACTGTTAAAATTCTTCAGAAACGTCACTTTTGAAATGTTTTCTTGTACTTTTAAGCCAATCAGATACCCAACGGGCTCGGAAAGTGCAACGAAACCATCAAATTTTAGCTAGAAACTGTATTTTTGTCGATTTTTATTGAATTTGAACTATATTTCAACGTTTTTTGATGGTTCTGAGCCACCAAACACACTTAAAGCATGCAGAATCGACTCAGAATAGGAAAAGGAGACGTTTAGGTCAATTTTATGCATTCTGGCGTTCGTAGATACAAGAAAACTGTTAAAATTCTTCAGAAACGTCACTTTTGAAGTGTTTTCTTGTACTTTTAAACCAATCAGATACCCTACGGGCTCGGAAAGTGCAACGAAACCATCAAATTTTAGCTAGAAACTGTATTTTTGTCGATTTTTATTGAATTTGAACTATATTTCAACGTTTTTTGATGGTTCTGAGCCACCAAACACACTTAAAGCATGCAGAATCGACTCAGAATAGGAAAAGGAGACGTTTAGGTCAATTTTATGCATTCTGGCGTTCGTAGATACAAGAAAACTGTTAAAATTCTTCAGAAACGTCACTTTTGAAGTGTTTTCTTGTACTTTTAAGCCAATCAGATACCCAACGGGCTCGGAAAGTGCAACGAAACCATCAAATTTTAGCTAGAAACTGTATTTTTGTCGATTTTTATTGAATTTGAACTATGTTTCAACGTTTTTTGATGGTTCTGAGCCACCAAACACACTTAAAGCATGCAGAATCGACTCAGAATAGGAAAAGGAGACGTTTAGGTCAATTTTATGCATTCTGGCGGTCGTAGATACAAGAAAACTGTTAAAATTCTTCAGAAACGTCACTTTTGAAGTGTTTTCTTGTACTTTTAAGCCAATCAGATACCCTACGGGCTCGGAAAGTGCAACGAAACCATCAAATTTTAGCTAGAAACTGTATTTTTGTCGATTTTTATTGAATTTGAACTATATTTCAACGTTTTTTGATGGTTCTGAGCCACCAAACACACTTAAAGCATGCAGAATCGACTCAGAATAGGAAAAGGAGACGTTTAGGTCAATTTTATGCATTCTGGCGTTCGTAGATACAAGAAAACTGTTAAAATTCTTCAGAAACGTCACTTTTGAAGTGTTTTCTTGTACTTTAAAGCCAATCAGATACCCTACGGGCTCGGAAAGTGCAACGAAACCATCAAATTTTAGCTAGAAACTGAATTTTTGTCGATTTTTATTGAATTTGAACTATATTTCAACGTTTTTTGATGGTTCTGAGCCACCAAACACACTTAAAGCATGCAGAATCGACTCAGAATAGGAAAAGGAGACGTTTAGGTCAATTTTATGCATTCTGGCGTTCGTAGATACAAGAAAACTGTTAAAATTCTTCAGAAACGTCACTTTTGAAGTGTTTTCTTGTACTTTTAAGCCAATCAGATACCCTACGGGCTCGGAAAGTGCAACGAAACCATCAAATTTTAGCTAGAAACTGTATTTTTGTCGATTTTTATTGAATTTGAACTATATTTCAACGTTTTTTGATGGTTCTGAGCCACCAAACACACTTAAAGCATGCAGAATCGACTCAGAATAGGAAAAGGAGACGTTTAGGTCAATTTTATGCATTCTGGCGTTCGTAGATACAAGAAAACTGTTAAAATTCTTCAGAAACGTCACTTTTGAAGTGTTTTCTTGTACTTTTAAGCCAATCAGATACCCTACGGGCTCGGAAAGTGCAACGAAACCATCAAATTTTAGCTAGAAACTGTATTTTTGTCGATTTTTATTGAATTTGAACTATATTTCAAAGTTTTTTGATGGTTCTGAGCCACCAAACACACTTAAAGCATGCAGAATCGACTCAGAATAGGAAAAGGAGACGTTTAGGTCAATTTTATGCATTCTGGCGTTCGTAGATACAAGAAAACTGTTAAAATTCTTCAGAAACGTCACTTTTGAAGTGTTTTCTTGTACTTTTAAGCCAATCAGATACCCTACGGGCTCGGAAAGTGCATCGAAACCATCAAATTTTAGCTAGAAACTGTATTTTTGTCGATTTTTATTGAATTTGAACTATATTTCAACGTTTTTTGATGGTTCTGAACCACCTAACACACTTAAAGCATGCAGAATCGACTCAGAATAGGAAAAGGAGACGTTTAGGTCAATTTTATGCATTCTGGCGTTCATAGATACAAGAAAACTGTTAAAATTCTTCAGAAACGTCACTTTTGAAGTGTTTTCTTGTACTTTTAAGCCAATCAGATACCCTACGGGCTCGGAAAGTGCAACGAAACCATAAAATTTTAGCTAGAAACTGAATTTTTGTCGATTTTTAATGAATTTGAACTATATTTCAAAGTTTTTTGATGGTTCTGAGCCACCAAACACACTTAAAGCATGCAGAATCGACTCAGAATAGGAAAAGGAGACGTTTAGGTCAATTTCATGCATTCTGGCGTTCGTAGATACAAGAAAACTGTTAAAATTCTTCAGAAACGTCACTTTTGAAGTGTTTTCTTGTACTTTTAAGCCAATCAGATACCCTACGGGCTCGGAAAGTGCAACGAAACCATCAAATTTTAGCTAGAAACTGTATTTTTGTCGATTTTTATTGAATTTGAACTATATTTCAACGTTTTTTGATGGTTCTGAGCCACCAAACACACTTAAAGCATGCAGAATCGACTCAGAATAGGAAAAGGAGACGTTTAGGTCAATTTTATGCATTCTGGCGTTCGTAGATACAAGAAAACTGTTAAAATTCTTCAGAAACGTCACTTTTGAAGTGTTTTCTTGTACTTTTAAGCCAATCAGATACCCTACGGGCTCGGAAAGTGCAACGAAACCATCAAATTTTAGCTAGAAACTGTATTTTTGTCGATTTTTATTGAATTTGAACTATATTTCAACGTTTATTGATGGTTCTGAGCCACCAAACACACTTAAAGCATGCAGAATCGACTCAGAATAGGAAAAGGAGACGTTTAGGTCAATTTTATGCATTCTGGCGTTCGTAGATACAAGAAAACTGTTAAAATTCTTCAGAAACGTCACTTTTGAAGTGTTTTCTTGTACTTTTAAGCCAATCAGATACCCTACGGGCTCGGAAAGTGCAACGAAACCATCAAATTTTAGCTAGAAACTGTATTTTTGTCGATTTTTATTGAATTTGAACTATATTTCAACGTTTTTTGATGGTTCTGAGCCACCAAACACACTTAAAGCATGCAGAATCGACTCAGAATAGGAAAAGGAGACGTTTAGGTCAATTTTATGCATTCTGGCGTTCGTAGATACAAGAAAACTGTTAAAATTCTTCAGAAACGTCACTTTTGAAGTGTTTTCTTGTACTTTTAAGCCAATCAGATACCCTACGGGCTCGGAAAGCGCAACGAAACCATCAAATTTTAGCTAGAAACTGTATTTTTGTCGATTTTTATTGAATTTGAACTATATTTCAACGTTTTTTGATGGTTCTGAGCCACCAAACACACTTAAAGCATGCAGAATCGACTCAGAATAGGAAAAGGAGACGTTTAGGTCAATTTTATGCATTCTGGCGTTCGTAGATACAAGAAAACTGTTAAAATTCTTCAGAAACGTCACTTTTGAAGTGTTTTCTTGTACTTTTAAGCCAATCAGATACCCTACGGGCTCGGAAAGTGCAACGAAACCATCAAATTTTAGCTAGAAACTGTATTTTTGTCGATTTTTATTGAATTTGAACTATATTTCAACGTTTTTTGATGGTTCTGAGCCACCAAACACACTTAAAGCATGCAGAATCGACTCAGAATAGGAAAAGGAGACGTTTAGGTCAATTTTATGCATTCTGGCGTTCGTAGATACAAGAAAACTGTTAAAATTCTTCAGAAACGTCAGTTTTGAAGTGTTTTCTTGCACTTTTAAGCCAATCAGATACCCTACGGGCTCGGAAAGTGCAACGAAACCATCAAATTTTAGCTAGAAACTGTATTTTTGTCGATTTTTATTGAATTTGAACTATATTTCAACGTTTTTTGATGGTTCTGAGCCACCAAACACACTTAAAGCATGCAGAATCGACTCAGAATAGGAAAATTAGACGTTTAGGTCAATTTTATGCATTCTGGCGTTCGTAGATACAAGAAAACTGTTAAAATTCTTCAGAAACGTCACTTTTGAAGTGTTTTCTTGTACTTTTAAGCCAATCAGATACCCTACGGGCTCGGAAAGTGCAACGAAACCATCAAATTTTAGCTAGAAACTGTATTTTTGTCGATTTTTATTGAATTTGAACTATATTTCAACGTTTTTTAATGGTTCTGAGCCACCAAACACACTCAAAGCATGCAGAATCGACTCAGAATAGGAAAAGGAGACGTTTAGGTCAATTTTATGCATTCTGGCGTTCGTAGATACAAGAAAACTGTTAAAATTCTTCAGAAACGTCACTTTTGAAGTGTTTTCTTGTACTTTTAAGCCAATCAGATACCCTACGGGCTCGGAAAGTGCAACGAAACCATCAAATTTTAGCTAGAAACTGTATTTTTGTCGATTTTTATTGAATTTGAACTATATTTCAACGTTTTTTGATGGTTCTGAGCCACCAAACACACTTAAAGCATGCAGAATCGACTCAGAATAGGAAAAGGAGACGTTTAGGTCAATTTTATGCATTCTGGCGTTCGTAGATACAAGAAAACTGTTAAAATTCTTCAGAAACGTCACTTTTGAAATGTTTTCTTGTACTTTTAAGCCAATAAGATACCCAACGGGCTCGGAAAGTGCAACAAAACCATCAAATTTTAGCTAGAAACTGTATTTTTGTCGATTTTTATTGAATTTGAACTATATTTCAACGTTTTTTGATGGTTCTGAGCCACCAAACACACTTAAAGCATGCAGAATCGACTCAGAATAGGAAAAGGAGACGTTTAGGTCAATTTTATGCATTCTGGCGTTCGTAGATACAAGAAAACTGTTAAAATTCTTCAGAAACGTCACTTTTGAAGTGTTTTCTTGTACTTTTAAGCCAATCAGATACCCTACGGGCTCGGAAAGTGCAACGAAACCATCAAATTTTAGCTAGAAACTGTATTTTTGTCGATTTTTATTGAATTTGAACTATATTTCAACGTTTTTTGATGGTTCTGAGCCACCAAACACACTTAAAGCATGCAGAATCGACTCAGAATAAAAAAAGGAGACGTTTAGGTCAATTTTATGCATTCTGGCGTTCGTAGATACAAGAAAACTGTTAAAATTCTTCAGAAACGTCACTTTTGAAGTGTTTTCTTGTACTTTTAAGCCAATCAGATACCCAACGGGCTCGGAAAGTGCAACGAAACCATCAAATTTTAGCTAGAAACTGTATTTTTGTCGATTTTTATTGAATTTGAACTATATTTCAACGTTTTTTGATGGTTCTGAGCCACCAAACACACTTAAAGCATGCAGAATCGACTCAGAATAGGAAAAGGAGACGTTTAGGTCAATTTTATGCATTCTGGCGGTCGTAGATACAAGAAAACTGTTAAAATTCTTCAGAAACGTCACTTTTGAAGTGTTTTCTTGTACTTTTAAGCCAATCAGATAACCTACGGGCTCGGAAAGTGCAACGAAACCATCAAATTTTAGCTAGAAACTGTATTTTTGTCGATTTTTATTGAATTTGAACTATATTTCAACGTTTTTTGATGGTTCTGAGCCACCAAACACACTTAAAGCATGCAGAATCGACTCAGAATAGGAAAAGGAGACGTTTAGGTCAATTTTATGCATTCTGGCGTTCGTAGATACAAGAAAACTGTTAAAATTCTTCAGAAACGTCACTTTTGAAGTGTTTTCTTGTACTTTTAAGCCAATCAGATACCCGACGGGCTCGGAAAGTGCAACGAAACCATCAAATTTTAGCTAGAAACTGAATTTTTGTCGATTTTTATTGAATTTGAACTATATTTCAACGTTTTTTGATGGTTCTGAGCCACCAAACACACTTAAAGCATGCAGAATCGACTCAGAATAGGAAAAGGAGACGTTTAGGTCAATTTTATGCATTCTGGCGTTCGTAGATACAAGAAAACTGTTAAAATTCTTCAGAAACGTCACTTTTGAAGTGTTTTCTTGTACTTTTAAGCCAATCAGATACCCTACGGGCTCGGAAAGTGCAACGAAACCATCAAATTTTAGCTAGAAACTGTATTTTTGTCGATTTTTATTGAATTTGAACTATATTTCAATGTTTTTTGATGGTTCTGAGCCACCAAACACACTTAAAGCATGCAGAATCGACTCAGAATAGGAAAAGGAGACGTTTAGGTCAATTTTATGCATTCTGGCGTTCGTAGATACAAGAAAACTGTTAAAATTCTTCAGAAACGTCACTTTTGAAGTGTTTTCTTGTACTTTTAAGCCAATCAGATACCCTACGGGCTCGGAAAGTGCAACGAAACCATCAAATTTTAGCTAGAAACTGTATTTTTGTCGATTTTTATTGAATTTGAACTATATTTCAAAGTTTTTTGATGGTTCTGAGCCACCAAACACACTTAAAGCATGCAGAATCGACTCAGAATAGGAAAAGGAGACGTTTAGGTCAATTTTATGCATTCTGGCGTTCATAGATACAAGAAAACTGTTAAAATTCTTCAGAAACGTCACTTTTGAAGTGTTTTCTTGTACTTTTAAGCCAATCAGATACCCTACGGGCTCGGAAAGTGCAACGAAACCATCAAATTTTAGCTAGAAACTGTATTTTTGTCGATTTTTATTGAATTTGAACTATATTTCAACGTTTTTTGATGGTTCTGAGCCACCAAACACACTTAAAGCATGCAGAATCGACTCAGAATAGGAAAAGGAGACGTTTAGGTCAATTTTATGCATTCTGGCGTTCGTAGATACAAGAAAACTGTTAAAATTCTTCAGAAACGTCACTTTTGAAGTGTTTTCTTGTACTTTTAAGCCAATCAGATACCCTACGGGCTCGGAAAGTGCAACGAAACCATCAAATTTTAGCTAGAAACTGTATTTTTGTCGATTTTTATTGAATTTGAACAATATTTCAACGTTTATTGATGGTTCTGAGCCACCAAACACACTTAAAGCATGCAGAATCGACTCAGAATAGGAAAAGGAGACGTTTAGGTCAATTTTATGCATTCTGGCGTTCGTAGATACAAGAAAACTGTTAAAATTCTTCAGAAACGTCACTTTTGAAGTGTTTTCTTGTACTTTTAAGCCAATCAGATACCCTACGGGCTCGGAAAGTGCAACGAAACCATCAAATTTTAGCTAGAAACTGTATTTTTGTCGATTTTTATTGAATTTGAACTATATTTCAACGTTTTTTGATGGTTCTGAGCCACCAAACACACTTAAAGCATGCAGAATCGACTCAGAATAGGAAAAGGAGACGTTTAGGTCAATTTTATGCATTCTGGCGTTCGTAGATACAAGAAAACTGTTAAAATTCTTCAGAAACGTCACTTTTGAAGTGTTTTCTTGTACTTTTAAGCCAATCAGATACCCTACGGGCTCGGAAAGTGCAACGAAACCATCAAATTTTAGCTAGAAACTGTATTTTTGTCGATTTTTATTGAATTTGAACTATATTTCAACGTTTTTTGATGGTTCTGAGCCACCAAACACACTTAAAGCATGCAGAATCGACTCAGAATAGGAAAAGGAGACGTTTAGGTCAATTTTATGCATTCTGGCGTTCGTAGATACAAGAAAACTGTTAAAATTCTTCAGAAACGTCACTTTTGAAGTGTTTTCTTGTACTTTTAAGCCAATCAGATACCCTACGGGCTCGGAAAGCGCAACGAAACCATCAAATTTTAGCTAGAAACTGTATTTTTGTCGATTTTTATTGAATTTGAACTATATTTCAACGTTTTTTGATGGTTCTGAGCCACCAAACACACTTAAAGCATGCAGAATCGACTCAGAATAGGAAAAGGAGACGTTTAGGTCAATTTTATGCATTCTGGCGTTCGTAGATACAAGAAAACTGTTAAAATTCTTCAGAAACGTCACTTTTGAAGTGTTTTCTTGTACTTTTAAGCCAATCAGATACCCTACGGGCTCGGAAAGTGCAACGAAACCATCAAATTTTAGCTAGAAACTGTATTTTTGTCGATTTTTATTGAATTTGAACTATATTTCAACGTTTTTTGATGGTTCTGAGCCACCAAACACACTTAAAGCATGCAGAATCGACTCAGAATAGGAAAAGGAGACGTTTAGGTCAATTTTATGCATTCTGGCGTTCGTAAATACAAGAAAACTGTTAAAATTCTTCAGAAACGTCAGTTTTGAAGTGTTTTCTTGCACTTTTAAGCCAATCAGATACCCAACGGGCTCGGAAAGTGCAACGAAACCATCAAATTTTAGCTAGAAACTGTATTTTTGTCGATTTTTATTGAATTTGAACTATATTTCAACGTTTTTTGATGGTTCTGAGCCACCAAACACACTTAAAGCATGCAGAATCGACTCAGAATAGGAAAATTAGACGTTTAGGTCAATTTTATGCATTCTGGCGTTCGTAGATACAAGAAAACTGTTAAAATTCTTCAGAAACGTCACTTTTGAAGTGTTTTCTTGTACTTTTAAGCCAATCAGATACCCTACGGGCTCGGAAAGTGCAACGAAACCATCAAATTTTAGCTAGAAACTGTATTTTTGTCGATTTTTATTGAATTTGAACTATATTTCAACGTTTTTTGATGGTTCTGAGCCACCAAACACACTTAAAGCATGCAGAATCGACTCAGAATAGGAAAAGGAGACGTTTAGGTCAATTTTATGCATTCTGGCGTTCGTAGATACAAGAAAACTGTTAAAATTCTTCAGAAACGTCACTTTTGAAGTGTTTTCTTGTACTTTTAAGCCAATCAGATACCCTACGGGCTCGGAAAGTGCAACGAAACCATCAAATTTTAGCTAGAAACTGTATTTTTGTCGATTTTTATTGAATTTGAACTATATTTCAACGTTTTTTGATGGTTCTGAGCCACCAAACACACTTAAAGCATGCAGAATCGACTCAGAATAGGAAAAGGAGACGTTTAGGTCAATTTTATGCATTCTGGCGTTCGTAGATACAAGAAAACTGTTAAAATTCTTCAGAAACGTCACTTTTGAAATGTTTTCTTGTACTTTTAAGCCAATCAGATACCCAACGGGCTCGGAAAGTGCAACGAAACCATCAAATTTTAGCTAGAAACTGTATTTTTGTCGATTTTTATTGAATTTGAACTATATTTCAACGTTTTTTGATGGTTCTGAGCCACCAAACACATTTAAAGCATGCAGAATCGACTCAGAATAGGAAAAGGAGACGTTTAGGTCAATTTTATGCATTCTGGCGTTCGTAGATACAAGAAAACTGTTAAAATTCTTCAGAAACGTCACTTTTGAAGTGTTTTCTTGTACTTTTAAGCCAATCAGATACCCTACGGGCTCGGAAAGTGCAACGAAACCATCAAATTTTAGCTAGAAACTGTATTTTTGTCGATTTTTATTGAATTTGAACTATATTTCAACGTTTTTTGATGGTTCTGAGCCACCAAACACACTTAAAGCATGCAGAATCGACTCAGAATAGGAAAAGGAGACGTTTAGGTCAATTTTATGCATTCTGGCGTTCGTAGATACAAGAAAACTGTTAAAATTCTTCAGAAACGTCACTTTTGAAGTGTTTTCTTGTACTTTTAAGCCAATCAGATACCCAACGGGCTCGGAAAGTGCAACGAAACCATCAAATTTTAGCTAGAAACTGTATTTTTGTCGATTTTTATTGAATTTGAACTATATTTCAACGTTTTTTGATGGTTCTGAGCCACCAAACACACTTAAAGCATGCAGAATCGACTCAGAATAGGAAAAGGAGACGTTTAGGTCAATTTTATGCATTCTGGCGGTCGTAGATACAAGAAAACTGTTAAAATTCTTCAGAAACGTCACTTTTGAAGTGTTTTCTTGTACTTTTAAGCCAATCAGATACCCTACGGGCTCGGAAAGTGCAACGAAACCATCAAATTTTAGCTAGAAACTGTATTTTTGTCGATTTTTATTGAATTTGAACTATATTTCAACGTTTTTTGATGGTTCTGAGCCACCAAACACACTTAAAGCATGCAGAATCGACTCAGAATAGGAAAAGGAGACGTTTAGGTCAATTTTATGCATTCTGGCGTTCGTAGATACAAGAAAACTGTTAAAATTCTTCAGAAACGTCACTTTTGAAGTGTTTTCTTGTACTTTTAAGCCAATCAGATACCCTACGGGCTCGGAAAGTGCAACGAAACCATCAAATTTTAGCTAGAAACTGAATTTTTGTCGATTTTTATTGAATTTGAACTATATTTCAACGTTTTTTGATGGTTCTGAGCCACCAAACACACTTAAAGCATGCAGAATCGACTCAGAATAGGAAAAGGAGACGTTTAGGTCAATTTTATGCATTCTGGCGTTCGTAGATACAAGAAAACTGTTAAAATTCTTCAGAAACGTCACTTTTGAAGTGTTTTCTTGTACTTTTAAGCCAATCAGATACCCTACGGGCTCGGAAAGTGCAACGAAACCATCAAATTTTAGCTAGAAACTGTATTTTTGTCGATTTTTATTGAATTTGAACTATATTTCAACGTTTTTTGATGGTTCTGAGCCACCAAACACACTTAAAGCATGCAGAATCGACTCAGAATAGGAAAAGGAGACGTTTAGGTCAATTTTATGCATTCTGGCGTTCGTAGATACAAGAAAACTGTTAAAATTCTTCAGAAACGTCACTTTTGAAGTGTTTTCTTGTACTTTTAAGCCAATCAGATACCCTACGGGCTCGGAAAGTGCAACGAAACCATCAAATTTTAGCTAGAAACTGTATTTTTGTCGATTTTTATTGAATTTGAACTATATTTCAACGTTTTTTGATGGTTCTGAGCCACCAAACACACTTAAAGCATGCAGAATCGACTCAGAATAGGAAAAGGAGACGTTTAGGTCAATTTTATGCATTCTGGCGTTCGTAGATACAAGAAAACTGTTAAAATTCTTCAGAAACGTCACTTTTGAAGTGTTTTCTTGTACTTTTAAGCCAATCAGATACCCTACGGGCTCGGAAAGTGCATCGAAACCATCAAATTTTAGCTAGAAACTGTATTTTTGTCGATTTTTATTGAATTTGAACTATATTTCAACGTTTTTTGATGGTTCTGAGCCACCAAACACACTTAAAGCATGCAGAATCGACTCAGAATAGGAAAAGGAGACGTTTAGGTCAATTTTATGCATTCTGGCGTTCATAGATACAAGAAAACTGTTAAAATTCTTCAGAAACGTCACTTTTGAAGTGTTTTCTTGTACTTTTAAGCCAATCAGATACCCTACGGGCTCGGAAAGTGCAACGAAACCATCAAATTTTAGCTAGAAACTGAATTTTTGTCGATTTTTAATGAATTTGAACTATATTTCAAAGTTTTTTGATGGTTCTGAGCCACCAAACACACTTAAAGCATGCAGAATCGACTCAGAATAGGAAAAGGAGACGTTTAGGTCAATTTCATGCATTCTGGCGTTCGTAGATACAAGAAAACTGTTAAAATTCTTCAGAAACGTCACTTTTGAAGTGTTTTCTTGTACTTTTAAGCCAATCAGATACCCTACGGGCTCGGAAAGTGCAACGAAACCATCAAATTTTAGCTAGAAACTGTATTTTTGTCGATTTTTATTGAATTTGAACTATATTTCAACGTTTTTTGATGGTTCTGAGCCACCAAACACACTTAAAGCATGCAGAATCGACTCAGAATAGGAAAAGGAGACGTTTAGGTCAATTTTATGCATTCTGGCGTTCGTAGATACAAGAAAACTGTTAAAATTCTTCAGAAACGTCACTTTTGAAGTGTTTTCTTGTACTTTTAAGCCAATCAGATACCCTACGGGCTCGGAAAGTGCAACGAAACCATCAAATTTTAGCTAGAAACTGTATTTTTGTCGATTTTTATTGAATTTGAACTATATTTCAACGTTTATTGATGGTTCTGAGCCACCAAACACACTTAAAGCATGCAGAATCGACTCAGAATACGAAAAGGAGACGTTTAGGTCAATTTTATGCATTCTGGCGTTCGTAGATACAAGAAAACTGTTAAAATTCTTCAGAAACGTCACTTTTGAAGTGTTTTCTTGTACTTTTAAGCCAATCAGATACCCTACGGGCTCGGAAAGTGCAACGAAACCATCAAATTTTAGCTAGAAACTGTATTTTTGTCGATTTTTATTGAATTTGAACTATATTTCAACGTTTTTTGATGGTTCTGAGCCACCAAACACACTTAAAGCATGCAGAATCGACTCAGAATAGGAAAAGGAGACGTTTAGGTCAATTTTATGCATTCTGGCGTTCATAGATACAAGAAAACTGTTAAAATTCTTCAGAAACGTCACTTTTGAAGTGTTTTCTTGTACTTTTAAGCCAATCAGATACCCTACGGGCTCGGAAAGTGCAACGAAACCATCAAATTTTAGCTAGAAACTGAATTTTTGTCGATTTTTATTGAATTTGAACTATATTTCAAAGTTTTTTGATGGTTCTGAGCCACCAAACACACTTAAAGCATGCAGAATCGACTCAGAATAGGAAAAGGAGACGTTTAGGTCAATTTCATGCATTCTGGCGTTCGTAGATACAAGAAAACTGTTAAAATTCTTCAGAAACGTCACTTTTGAAGTGTTTTCTTGTACTTTTAAGCCAATCAGATACCCTACGGGCTCGGAAAGTGCAACGAAACCATCAAATTTTAGCTAGAAACTGTATTTTTGTCGATTTTTATTGAATTTGAACTATATTTCAACGTTTTTTGATGGTTCTGAGCCACCAAACACACTTAAAGCATGCAGAATCGACTCAGAATAGGAAAAGGAGACGTTTAGGTCAATTTTATGCATTCTGGCGTTCGTAGATACAAGAAAACTGTTAAAATTCTTCAGAAACGTCACTTTTGAAGTGTTTTCTTGTACTTTTAAGCCAATCAGATACCCTACGGGCTCGGAAAGTGCAACGAAACCATCAAATTTTAGCTAGAAACTGTATTTTTGTCGATTTTTATTGAATTTGAACTATATTTCAACGTTTATTGATGGTTCTGAGCCACCAAACACACTTAAAGCATGCAGAATCGACTCAGAATAGGAAAAGGAGACGTATAGGTCAATTTTATGCATTCTGGCGTTCGTAGATACAAGAAAACTGTTAAAATTCTTCAGAAACGTCACTTTTGAAGTGTTTTCTTGTACTTTTAAGCCAATCAGATACCCTACGGGCTCGGAAAGTGCAACGAAACCATCAAATTTTAGCTAGAAACTGTATTTTTGTCGATTTTTATTGAATTTGAACTATATTTCAACGTTTTTTGATGGTTCTGAGCCACCAAACACACTTAAAGCATGCAGAATCGACACAGAATAGGAAAAGGAGAGGTTTAGGTCAATTTTATGCATTCTGGCGTTCGTAGATACAAGAAAACTGTTAAAATTCTTCAGAAACGTCACTTTTGAAGTGTTTTCTTGTACTTTTAAGCCAATCAGATACCCAACGGGCTCGGAAAGTGCAACGAAACCATCAAATTTTAGCTAGAAACTGTATTTTTGTCGATTTTTATTGAATTTGAACTATATTTCAACGTTTTTTGATGGTTCTGAGCCACCAAACACACTTAAAGCATGCAGAATCGACTCAGAATAGGAAAAGGAGACGTTTAGGTCAATTTTATGCATTCTGGCGTTCGTAGATACAAGAAAACTGTTAAAATTCTTCAGAAATGTCACTTTTGAAGTGTTTTCTTGTACTTTTAAGCCAATCAGATACCCTACGGGCTCGGAAAGTGCAACGAAACCATCAAATTTTAGCTAGAAACTGTGTTTTTGTCGATTTTTATTGAATTTGAACTATAGTTCAACGTTTTTTGATGGTTCTGAGCCACCAAACACACTTAAAGCATGCAGAATCGACTCAGAATAGGAAAAGGAGACGTTTAGGTCAATTTTATGCATTCTGGCGTTCGTAGATACAAGAAAACTGT
Organism: Zophobas morio; assembly: GCF_036711695.1. NCBI lineage: Eukaryota > Metazoa > Arthropoda > Insecta > Coleoptera > Tenebrionidae > Zophobas > Zophobas morio. The sequence continues at coordinate 27,490 of NW_026972901.1, forward strand.
TAAAATTCTTCAGAAACGTCACTTTTGAAGTGTTTTCTTGTACTTTTAAGCCAATCAGATACCCTACGGGCTCGGAAAGTGCAACGAAACCATCAAATTTTAGCTAGAAACTGTATTTTTGTCGATTTTTATTGAATTTGAACTATATTTCAACGTTTTTTGATGGTTCTGAGCCACCAAACACACTTAAAGCATGCAGAATCGACTCAGAATAGGAAAAGGAGACGTTTAGGTCAATTTTATGCATTCTGGCGTTCGTAGATACAAGAAAACTGTTAAAATTCTTCAGAAACGTCACTTTTGAAGTGTTTTCTTGAACTTTTAAGCCAATCAGATACCCTACGGGCTCGGAAAGTGCAACGAAACCATCAAATTTTAACTAGAAACTGTATTTTTGTCGATTTTTATTGAATTTGAACTATATTTCAACGTTTTTTGATGGTTCTGAGCCACCAAACACACTTAAAGCATGCAGAATCGACTCAGAATAGGAAAAGGAGACGTTTAGGTCAATTTTATGCATTCTGGCGTTCGTAGATACAAGAAAACTGTTAAAATTCTTCAGAAACGTCACTTTTGAAGTGTTTTCTTGTACTTTTAAGCCAATCAGATACCGTACGGGCTCGGAAAGTGCAACGAAACCATCAAATTTTAGCTAGAAACTGTATTTTTGTCGATTTTTATTGAATTTGAACTATATTTCAACGTTTTTTGATGGTTCTGAGCCACCAAACACACTTAAAGCATGCAGAATCGACTCAGAATAGGAAAAGGAGACGTTTAGGTCAATTTTATGCATTCTGGCGTTCGTAGATACAAGAAAACTGTTAAAATTCTTCAGAACGTCACTTTTGAAGTGTTTTCTTGTACTTTTAAGCCAATCAGATACCCTACGGGCTCGGAAAGTGCAACGAAACCATCAAATTTTAGCTAGAAACTGTATTTTTGTCGATTTTTATTGAATTTGAACTATATTTCAACGTTTTTTGATGGTTCTGAGCCACCAAACACACTTAAAGCATGCAGAATCGACTCAGAATAGGAAAAGGAGACGTTTAGGTCAATTTTATGCATTCTGGCGTTCGTAGATACAAGAAAACTGTTAAAATTCTTCAGAAACGTCACTTTTGAAGTGTTTTCTTGTACTTTTAAGCCAATCAGATACCCTACGGGCTCGGAAAGTGCAACGAAACCATCAAATTTTAGCTAGAAACTGTATTTTTGTCGATTTTTATTGAATTTGAACTATATTTCAACGTTTTTTGATGGTTCTGAGCCACCAAACACACTTAAAGCATGCAGAATCGACTCGGAATAGGAAAAGGAGACGTTTAGGTCAATTTTATGCATTCTGGCGTTCGTAGATACAAGAAAACTGTTAAAATTCTTCAGAAACGTCACTTTTGAAGTGTTTTCTTGTACTTTTAAGCCAATCAGATACCCTACGGGCTCGGAAAGTGCAACGAAACCATCAAATTTTAGCTAGAGACTGTATTTTTGTCGATTTTTATTGAATTTGAACTATATTTCAACGTTTTTTGATGGTTCTGAGCCACCAAACACACTTAAAGCATGCAGAATCGACTCAGAATAGGAAAAGGAGACGTTTAGGTCAATTTTATGCATTCTGGCGTTCGTAGATACAAGAAAACTGTTAAAATTCTTCAGAAACGTCACTTTTGAAGTGTTTTCTTGTACTTTTAAGCCAATCAGATACCCTACGGGCTCGGAAAGTGCAACGAAACCATCAAATTTTAGCTAGAAACTGTATTTTTGTCGATTTTTATTGAATTTGAACTATATTTCAACGTTTTTTGATGGTTCTGAGCGACCAAACACACTTAAAGCATGCAGAATCGACTCAGAATAGGAAAAGGAGACGTTTAGGTCAATTTTATGCATTCTGGCGTTCGTAGATACAAGAAAACTGTTAAAATTCTTCAGAAACGTCACTTTTGAAGTATTTTCTTGTACTTTTAAGCCAATCAGATACCCTACGGGCTCGGAAAGTGCAACGAAACCATCAAATTTTAGCTAGAAACTGTATTTTGTCGATTTTTATTGAATTTGAACTATATTTCAACGTTTTTTGATGGTTCTGAGCCACCAAACACACTTAAAGCATGCAGAATCGACTCAGAATAGGAAAAGGAGACGTTTAGGTCAATTTTATGCATTCTGGCGTTTGTAGATACAAGAAAACTGTTAAAATTCTTCAGAAACGTCACTTTTGAAGTGTTTTCTTGTACTTTTAAGCCAATCAGATACCCTACGGGCTCGGAAAGTGCAACGAAACCATCAAATTTTAGCTAGAAACTGTATTTTTGTCGATTTTTATTGAATTTGAACTATATTTCAACGTTTTTTGATGGTTCTGAGCCACCAAACACACTTAAAGCATGCAGAATCGACTCAGAATAGGAAAAGGAGACGTTTAGGTCAATTTTATGCATTCTGGCGTTCGTAGATACAAGAAAACAGTTAAAATTCTTCAGAAACGTCACTTTTGAAGTGTTTTCTTGTACTTTTAAGCCAATCAGATACCCTACGGGCTCGGAAAGTGCAACGAAACCATCAAATTTTAGCTAGAAACTGTATTTTTGTCGATTTTTATTGAATTTGAACTATATTTCAACGTTTTTTGATGGTTCTGAGCCACCAAACACACTTAAAGCATGCAGAATCGACTCAGAATAGGAAAAGGAGACGTTTAGGTCAATTTTATGCATTCTGGCGTTCGTAGATACAAGAAAACTGTTAAAATTCTTCAGAAACGTCACTTTTGAAGTGTTTTCTTGTACTTTTAAGCCAATCAGATACCCTACGGGCTCGGAAAGTGCAACGAAACCATCAAATTTTAGCTAGAAACTGTATTTTTGTCGATTTTTATTGAATTTGAACTATATTTCAACGTTTTTTGATGGTTCTGAGCCACCAAACACACTTAAAGCATGCAGAATCGACTCAGAATAGGAAAAGGAGACGTTTAGGTCAATTTTATGCATTCTGGCGTTCGTAGATACAAGAAAACTGTTAAAATTCTTCAGAAACGTCACTTTTGAAGTGTTTTCTTGTACTTTTAAGCCAATCAGATACCCTACGGGCTCGGAAAGTGCAACGAAACCATCAAATTTTAGCTAGAAACTGTATTTTTGTCGATTTTTATTGAATTTGAACTATATTTCAACGTTTTTTGATGGTTCTGAGCCACCAAACACACTTAAAGCATGCAGAATCGACTCAGAATAGGAAAAGGAGACGTTTAGGTCAATAATATGCATTCTGGCGTTCGTAGATATAAGAAAACTGTTAAAATTCTTCAGAAACGTCACTTTTGAAGTGTTTTCTTGTACTTTTAAGCCAATCAGATACCCTACGGGCTCGGAAAGTGCAACGAAACCATCAAATTTTAGCTAGAAACTGTATTTTTGTCGATTTTTATTGAATTTGAACTATATTTCAACGTTTTTTGATGGTTCTGAGCCACCGAACACACTTAAAGCATGCAGAATCGACTCAGAATAGGAAAAGGAGACGTTTAGGTCAATTTTATGCATTCTGGCGTTCGTAGATACATGAAAACTGTTAAAATTCTTCAGAAACGTCACTTTTGAAGTGTTTTCTTGTACTTTTAAGCCAATCAGATACCCTACGGGCTCGGAAAGTGCAACGAAACCATCAAATTTTAGCTAGAAACTGTATTTTTGTCGATTTTTATTGAATTTGAACTATATTTCAACGTTTTTTGATGGTTCTGAGCCACCAAACACACTTAAAGCATGCAGAATCGACTCAGAATAGGAAAAGGAGACGTCTAGGTCAATTTTATGCATTCTGGCGTTCGTAGATACAAGAAAACTGTTAAAATTCTTCAGAAACGTCACTTTTGAAGTGTTTTCTTGTACTTTTAAGCCAATCAGATACCCTACGGGCTCGGAAAGTGCAACGAAACCATCAAATTTTAGCTAGAAACTGTATTTTTGTCGATTTTTATTGAATTTGAACTATATTTCAACGTTTTTTGATGGTTCTGAGCCACCAAACACACTTAAAGCATGCAGAATCGACTCAGAATAGGAAAAGGAGACGTTTAGGTCAATTTTATGCATTCTGGCGTTCGTAGATACAAGAAAATTGTTAAAATTCTTCAGAAACGTCACTTTTGAAGTGTTTTCTTGTACTTTTAAGCCAATCAGATACCCTACGGGCTCGGAAAGTGCAACGAAACCATCAAATTTTAGCTAGAAACTGTATTTTTGTCGATTTTTATTGAATTTGAACTATATTTCAACGTTTTTTGATGGTTCTGAGCCACCAAACACACTTAAAGCATGCAGAATCGACTCAGAATAGGAAAATGAGACGTTTAGGTCAATTTTATGCATTCTGGCGTTCGCAGATACAAGAAAACTGTTAAAATTCTTCAGAAACGTCACTTTTGAAGTGTTTTCTTGTACTTTTAAGCCAATCAGATACCCTACGGGCTCGGAAAGTGCAACGAAACCATCAAATTTTAGCTAGAAACTGTATTTTTGTCGATTTTTATTGAATTTGAACTATATTTCAACGTTTTTTGATGGTTCTGAGCCACCAAACACACTTAAAGCATGCAGAATCGACTCAGAATAGGAAAAGGAGATGTTTAGGTCAATTTTATGCATTCTGGCGTTCGTAGATACAAGAAAACTGTTAAAATTCTTCAGAAACGTCACTTTTGAAGTGTTTTCTTGTACTTTTAAGCCAATCAGATACCCTACGGGCTCGGAAAGTGCAACGAAACCATCAAATTTTAGCTAGAAACTGTATTTTTGTCGATTTTTATTGAATTTGAACTATATTTCAACGTTTTTTGATGGTTCTGAGCCACCAAACACACTTAAAGCATGCAGAATCGACTCAGAATAGGAAAAGGAGACGTTTAGGTCAATTTTATGCATTCTGGCGTTCGTAGATACAAGAAAACTGTTAAAATTCTTCAGAAATGTCACTTTTGAAGTGTTTTCTTGTACTTTTAAGCCAATCAGATACCCAACGGGCTCGGAAAGTGCAACGAAACCATCAAATTTTAGCTAGAAACTGTATTTTTGTCGATTTTTATTGAATTTGAACTATATTTCAACGTTTTTTGATGGTTCTGAGCCACCAAACACACTTAAAGCATGCAGAATCGACTCAGAATAGGAAAAGGAGACGTTTAGGTCAATTTTATGCATTCTGGCGTTCGTAGATACAAGAAAACTGTTAAAATTCTTCAGAAACGTCACTTTTGAAGTGTTTTCTTGTACTTTTAAGCCAATCAGATACCCTACGGGCTCGGAAAGTGCAACGAAACCATCAAATTTTAGCTAGAAACTGTATTTTTGTCGATTTTTATTGAATTTGAACTATATTTCAACGTTTTTTGATGGTTCTGAGCCACCAAACACACTTAAAGCATGCAGAATCGACTCAGAATAGGAAAAGGAGACGTTTAGGTCAATTTTATGCATTCTGGCGTTCGAAGATACAAGAAAACTGTTAAAATTCTTCAGAAACGTCACTTTTGAAGTGTTTTCTTGTACTTTTAAGCCAATCAGATACCCTACGGGCTCGGAAAGTGCAACGAAACCATCAAATTTTAGCTAGAAACAGTATTTTTGTCGATTTTTATAGAATTTGAGCTATATTTCAACGTTTTTTGATGGTTCTGAGCCACCAAACACACTTAAAGCATGCAGAATCGACTCAGAATAGGAAAAGGAGACGTTTAGGTCAATTTTATGCATTCTGGCGTTCGTAGATACAAGAAAACTGTTAAAATTCTTCAGAAACGTCACTTTTGAAGTGTTTTCTTGTACTTTTAAGCCAATCAGATACCCTACGGGCTCGGAAAGTGCAACGAAACCATCAAATTTTAGCTAGAAACAGTATTTTTGTCGATTTTTATTGAATTTGAACTATATTTCAACGTTTTTTGATGGTTCTGAGCCACCAAACACACTTAAAGCATGCAGAATCGACTCAGAATAGGAAAAGGAGACGTTTAGGTCAATTTTATGCATTCTGGCGTTCGTAGATACAAGAAAACTGTTAAAATTCTTCAGAAACGTCACTTTTGAAGTGTTTTCTTGTACTTTTAAGCCAATCAGATACCCTACGGGCTCGGAAAGTGCAACGAAACCATCAAATTTTAGCTAGAAACTGTATTTTTGTCGATTTTTATTGAATTTGAACTATATTTCAACGTTTTTTGATGGTTCTGAGCCACCAAACACACTTAAAGCATGCAGAATCGACTCAGAATAGGAAAAGGAGACGTTTAGGTCAATTTTATGCATTCTGGCGTTCGTAGATACAAGAAAACTGTTAAAATTCTTCAGAAACGTCACTTTTGAAGTGTTTTCTTGTACTTTTAAGCCAATCAGATACCCTACGGGCTCGGAAAGTGCAACGAAACCATCAAATTTTAGCTAGAAACTGTATTTTTGTCGATTTTTATTGAATTTGAACTATATTTCAAAGTTTTTTGATGGTTCTGAGCCACCAAACACACTTAAAGCATGCAGAATCGACTCAGAATAGGAAAAGGAGACGTTTAGGTCAATTTTATGCATTCTGGCGTTCGTAGATACAAGAAAACTGTTAAAATTCTTCAGAAACGTCACTTTTGAAGTGTTTTCTTGTACTTTTAAGCCAATCAGATACCCTACGGGCTCGGAAAGTGCAACGAAACCATCAAATTTTAGCTAGAAACTGTATTTTTGTCGATTTTTATTGAATTTGAACTATATTTCAACGTTTTTTGATGGTTCTGAGCCACCAAACACACTTAAAGCATGCAGAATCGACTCAGAATAGGAAAAGGAGACGTTTAGGTCAATTTTATGCATTCTGGCGTTCGTAGATACAAGAAAACTGTTAAAATTCTTCAGAAACGTCACTTTTGAAGTGTTTTCTTGTACTTTTAAGCCAATCAGATACCCTACGGGCTCGGAAAGTGCAACGAAACCATCAAATTTTAGCTAGAAACTGTATTTTTGTCGATTTTTATTGAATTTGAACTATATTTCAACGTTTTTTGATGGTTCTGAGCCACCAAACACACTTAAAGCATGCAGAATCGACTCAGAATAGGAAAAGGAGACGTTTAGGTCAATTTTATGCATTCTGGCGTTCGTAGATACAAGAAAACTGTTAAAATTCTTCAGAAACGTCACTTTTGAAGTGTTTTCTTGTACTTTTAAGCCAATCAGATACCCTACGGGCTCGGAAAGTGCAACGAAACCATCAAATTTTAGCTAGAAACTGTATTTTTGTCGATTTTTATTGAATTTGAACTATATTTCAACGTTTTTTGATGGTTCGGAGCCACCAAACACACTTAAAGCATGCAGAATCGACTCAGAATAGGAAAAGGAGACGTTTAGGTCAATTTTATGCATTCTGGCGTTCGTAGATACAAGAAAACTGTTAAAATTCTTCAGAAACGTCACTTTTGAAGTGTTTTCTTGTACTTTTAAGCCAATCAGATACCCTACGGGCTCGGAAAGTGCAACGAAACCATCAAATTTTAGCTAGAAACTGTATTTTTGTCGATTTTTATTGAATTTGAACTATATTTCAACGTTTTTTGATGGTTCTGAGCCACCAAACACACTTAAAGCATGCAGAATCGACTCAGAATAGGAAAAGGAGACGTTTAGGTCAATTTTATGCATTCTGGCGTTCGTAGATACAAGAAAACTGTTAAAATTCTTCAGAAACGTCACTTTTGAAGTGTTTTCTTGTACTTTTAAGCCAATCAGATACCCTACGGGCTCGGAAAGTGCAACGAAACCATCAAATTTTAGCTAGAAACTGTATTTTTGTCGATTTTTATTGAATTTGAACTATATTTCAACGTTTTTTGATGGTTCTGAGCCACCAAACACACTTAAAGCATGCAGAATCGACTCAGAATAGGAAAAGGAGACGTTTAGGTCAATTTTATGCATTCTGGCGTTCGTAGATACAAGAAAACTGTTAAAATTCTTCAGAAACGTCACTTTTGAAGTGTTTTCTTGTACTTTTAAGCCAATCAGATACCCTACGGGCTCGGAAAGTGCAACGAAACCATCAAATTTTAGCTAGAAACTGTATTTTTGTCGATTTTTATTGAATTTGAATTTGAATTTTAACAGTTTTCTTGTATCTACGAACGCCAGAATGCATAAAATTGACCTTAACGTCTCCTTTTCCTATTCTGAGTCGATTCTGCATGCTTTAAGTGTGTTTGGTGGCTCAGAACCATCAAAAAACGTTGAAATATAGTTCAAATTCAATAAAAATCGACAAAAATACAGTTTCTAGCTAAAATTTGATGGTTTCGTTGCACTTTCCGAGCCCGTTGGGTATCTGATTGGCTTAAAAGTACAAGAAAACACTTCAAAAGTGACGTTTCTGAAGAATTTTAACAGTTTTCTTGTATCTACGAACGCCAGAATGCATAAATTGACCTAAACGTCTCCTTTTCCTATTCTGAGTCGATTCTGCATGCTTTAAGTGTGTTTGGTGGCTCAGAACCATCAAAAAACGTTGAAATATAGTTCAAATTCAATAAAAATCGACAAAAATACAGTTTCTAGCTAAAATTTGATGGTTTCGTTGCACTTTCCGAGCCCGTAGGGTATCTGATTGGCTTAAAAGTACAAGAAAACACTTCAAAAGTGACGTTTCTGAAGAATTTTAACAGTTTTCTTGTATCTACGAACGCCAGAATGCATAAAATTGACCTAAACGTCTCCTTTTCCTATTCTGAGTCGATTCTGCATGCTTTAAGTGTGTTTGGTGGCTCAGAACCATCAAAAAACGTTGAAATATAGTTCAAATTCAATAAAAATCGACAAAAATACAGTTTCTAGCTAAAATTTGATGGTTTCGTTGCACTTTCCGAGCCCGTAGGGTATCTGATTGGCTTAAAAGTACAAGAAAACACTTCAAAAGTGACGTTTCTGAAGAATTTTAACAGTTTTCTTGTATCTACGAACGCCAGAATGCATAAAATTGACCTAAACGTCTCCTTTTCCTATTCTGAGTCGATTCTGCATGCTTTAAGTGTGTTTGGTGGCTCAGAACCATCAAAAAACGTTGAAATATAGTTCAAATTCAATAAAAATCGACAAAAACACAGTTTCTAGCTAAAATTTGATGGTTTCGTTGCACTTTCCGAGCCCGTACGGTATCTGATTGGCTTAAAAGTACAAGAAAACACTTCAAAAGTGACGTTTCTGAAGAATTTTAACAGTTTTCTTGTATCTACGAACGCCAGAATGCATAAAATTGACCTAAACGTCTCCTTTTCCTATTCTGAGTCGATTCTGCATGCTTTAAGTGTGTTTGGTGGCTCAGAACCATCAAAAAACGTTGAAATATAGTTCAAATTCAATAAAAATCGACAAAAATACAGTTTCTAGCTAAAATTTGATGGTTTCGTTGCACTTTCCGAGCCCGTAGGGTATCTGATTGGCTTAAAAGTACAAGAAAACACTTCAAAAGTGACGTTTCTGAAGAATTTTAACAGTTTTCTTGTATCTACGAACGCCAGAATGCATAAAATTGACCTAAACGTCTCCTTTTCCTATTCTGAGTCGATTCTGCATGCTTTAAGTGTGTTTGGTGGCTCAGAACCATCAAAAAACGTTGAAATATAGTTCAAATTCAATAAAAATCGACAAAAATACAGTTTCTAGCTAAAATTTGATGGTTTCGTTGCACTTTCCGAGCCCGTAGGGTATCTGATTGGCTTAAAAGTACAAGAAAACACTTCAAAAGTGACGTTTCTGAAGAATTTTAACAGTTTTCTTGTATCTACGAACGCCAGAATGCATAAAATTGACCTAAACGTCTCCTTTTCCTATTCTGAGTCGATTCTGCATGCTTTAAGTGTGTTTGGTGGCTCAGAACCATCAAAAAACGTTGAAATATAGTTCAAATTCAATAAAAATCGACAAAAATACAGTTTCTAGCTAAAATTTGATGGTTTCTTTGCACTTTCCGAGCCCGTTGGGTATCTGATTGGCTTAAAAGTACAAGAAAACACTTCAAAAGTGACGTTTCTGAAGAATTTTAACAGTTTTCTTGTATCTACGAACGCCAGAATGGATAAAATTGACCTAAACGTCTCCTTTTCCTATTCTGAGTCGATTCTGCATGCTTTAAGTGTGTTTGGTGGCTCAGAACCATCAAAAAACGATGAAATATAGTTCAAATTCAATAAAAATCGACAAAAATACAGTTTCTAGCTAAAATTTGATGGTTTCTTTGCACTTTCCGAGCCCGTAGGGTATCTGATTGGCTTAAAAGTACAAGAAAACACTTCAAAAGTGACGTTTCTGAAGAATTTTAACAGTTTTCTTGTATCTACGAACGCCAGAATGCATAAAATTGACCTAAACGTCTCCTTTTCCTATTCTGAGTCGATTCTGCATGCTTTAAGTGTGTTTGGTGGCTCAGAACCATCAAAAAACGTTGAAATATAGTTCAAATTCAATAAAAATCGACAAAAATACAGTTTCTAGCTAAAATTTGATGGTTTCGTTGCACTTTCCGAGCCCGTAGGGTATCTGATTGGCTTAAAAGTATAAGAAAACACTTCAAAAGTGACGTTTCTGAAGAATTTTAACAGTTTTCTTGTATCTACGAACGCCAGAATGCATAAAATTGACCTAAACGTCTCCTTTTCCTATTCTGAGTCGATTCTGCATGCTTTAAGTGTGTTTGGTGGCTCAGAACCATCAAAAAACGTTGAAATATAGTTCAAATTCAATAAAAATCGACAAAAATACAGTTTCTAGCTAAAATTTGATGGTTTCGTTGCACTTTCCGAGCCCGTAGGGTATCTGATTTGCTTAAAAGTACAAGAAAACACTTCAAAAGTGACGTTTCTGAAGAATTTTAACAGTTTTCTTGTATCTACGAACGCCAGAATGCATAAAATTGACCTAAACGTCTCCTTTTCCTATTCTGAGTCAATTCTGCATGCTTTAAGTGTGTTTGGTGGCTCAGAACCATCAAAAAACGTTGAAATATAGTTCAAATTCAATAAAAATCGACAAAAATACAGTTTCTAGCTAAAATTTGATGGATTCGTTGCACTTTCCGAGCCCGTAGGGTATCTGATTGGCTTAAAAGTACAAGAAAACACTTCAAAAGTGACGTTTCTGAAGAATTTTAACAGTTTTCTTGTATCTACGAACGCCAGAATGCATAAAATTGACCTAAACGTCTCCTTTTCCTATTCTGAGTCGATTCTGCATGCTTTAAGTGTGTTTGGTGGCTCAGAACCATCAAAAAACTTTGAAATATAGTTCAAATTCAATAAAAATCGACAAAAATACAGTTTCTAGCTAAAATTTGATGGTTTCGTTGCACTTTCCGAGCCCGTAGGGTATCTGATTGGCTTAAAAGTACAAGAAAACACTTCAAAAGTGACGTTTCTGAAGAATTTTAACTGTTTTTCTTGTATCTACGAACGCCAGAATGCATAAAATTGACCTAAACGTCTCCTTTTCCTATTCTGAGTCGATTCTGCATGCTTTAAGTGTGTTTGGTGGCTCAGAACCATCAAAAAACGTTGAAATATAGTTCAAATTCAATAAAAATCGACAAAAATACAGTTTCTAGCTAAAATTTGATGGTTTCGTTGCACTTTCCGAGCCCGTAGGGTATCTGATTGGCTTAAAAGTACAAGAAAACACTTCAAAAGTGACGTTTCTGAAGAATTTTAACAGTTTTCTTGTATCTACGAACGCCAGAATGCATAAAATTGACCTAAACGTCTCCTTTTCCTATTCTGAGTCGATTCTGCATGCTTTAAGTGCGTTTGGTGGCTCAGAACCATCAAAAAACGTTGAAATATAGTTCAAATTCAATAAAAATCGACAAAAATACAGTTTCTAGCTAAAATTTGATGGTTTCGTTGCGCTTTCCGAGTCCGTAGGGTATCTGATTGGCTTAAAAGTACAAGAAAACACTTCAAAAGTGACGTTTCTGAAGAATTTTAACAGTTTTCTTGTATCTACGAACGCCAGAATGCATAAAATTGACCTAAACGTCTCCTTTTCCTATTCTGAGTCGATTCTGCATGCTTTAAGTGTGTTTGGTGGCTCAGAACCATCAAAAAACGTTGAAATATAGTTCAAATTCAATAAAAATCGACAAAAATACAGTTTCTAGCTAAAATTTGATGGTTTCGTTGCACTTTCCGAGCCCGTAGGGTATCTGATTGGCTTAAAAGTACAAGAAAACACTTCAAAAGTGACGTTTCTGAAGAATTTTAACAGTTTTCTTGTATCTACGAACGCCAGAATGCATAAAATTGACCTAAACGTCTCCTTTTCCTATTCTGAGTCGATTCTGCATGCTTTAAGTGTGTTTGGTGGCTCAGAACCATCAAAAAACGTTGAAATATAGTTCAAATTCAATAAAAATCTACAAAAATTCAGTTTCTAGCTAAAATTTGATGGTTTCGTTGCACTTTCCGAGCCCGTAGGGTATCTGATTGGGTTAAAAGTACAAGAAAACACTTCAAAAGTGACGTTTCTGAAGAATTTTAACAGTTTTCTTGTATCTACGAACGCCAGAATGCATAAAATTGACCTAAACGTCTCCTTTTCCTATTCTGAGTCGATTCTGCATGCTTTAAGTGTGTTTGGTGGCTCAGAACCATCAAAAAACGTTGAAATATAGTTCAAATTCAATAAAAATCGACAAAAATACAGTTTCTAGCTAAAATTTGATGGTTTCGTTGCACTTTCCGAGCCCGTAGGGTATCTGATTGGCTTAAAAGTACAAGAAAACACTTCAAAAGTGACGTTTCTGAAGAATTTTAACAGTTTTCTTGTATCTACGAACGCCAGAATGCATAAAATTGACCTAAACGTCTCCTTTTCCTATTCTGAGTCGATTCTGCATGCTTTAAGTGTGTTTGGTGGCTCAGAACCATCAAAAAACGTTGAAATATAGTTCAAATTCAATAAAAATCGACAAAAATACAGTTTCTAGCTAAAATTTGATGGTTTCGTTGCGCTTTCCGAGCCCGTAGGGTATCTGATTGGCTTAAAAGTACAAGAAAACACTTCAAAAGTGACGTTTCTGAAGAATTTTAACAGTTTTCTTGTATCTACGAACGCCAGAATGCATAAAATTGACCTAAACGTCTCCTTTTCCTATTCTGAGTCGATTCTGCATGCTTTAAGTGTGTTTGGTGGCTCAGAACCATCAAAAAACGTTGAAATATAGTTCAAATTCAATAAAAATCGACAAAAATACAGTTTCTAGCTAAAATTTGATGGTTTCGTTGCACTTTCCGAGCCCGTAGGGTATCTGATTGGCTTAAAAGTACAAGAAAACACTTCAAAAGTGACGTTTCTGAAGAATTTTAACAGTTTTCTTGTATCTACGAACGCCAGAATGCATAAAATTGACCTAAACGTCTCCTTTTCCTATTCTGAGTCGATTCTGCATGCTTTAAGTGTGTTTGGTGGCTCAGAACCATCAAAAAACGTTGAAATATAGTTCAAATTCAATAAAAATCTACAAAAATTCAGTTTCTAGCTAAAATTTGATGGTTTCGTTGCACTTTCCGAGCCCGTAGGGTATCTGATTGGGTTAAAAGTACAAGAAAACACTTCAAAAGTGACGTTTCTGAAGAATTTTAACAGTTTTCTTGTATCTACGAACGCCAGAATGCATAAAATTGACCTAAACGTCTCCTTTTCCTATTCTGAGTCGATTCTGCATGCTTTAAGTGTGTTTGGTGGCTCAGAACCATCAAAAAACGTTGAAATATAGTTCAAATTCAATAAAAATCGACAAAAATACAGTTTCTAGCTAAAATTTGATGGTTTCGTTGCACTTTCCGAGCCCGTAGGGTATCTGATTGGCTTAAAAGTACAAGAAAACACTTCAAAAGTGACGTTTCTGAAGAATTTTAACAGTTTTCTTGTATCTACGAACGCCAGAATGCATAAAATTGACCTAAACGTCTCCTTTTCCTATTCTGAGTCGATTCTGCATGCTTTAAGTGTGTTTGGTGGCTCAGAACCATCAAAAAACGTTGAAATATAGTTCAAATTCAATAAAAATCGACAAAAATACAGTTTCTAGCTAAAATTTGATGGTTTCGTTGCACTTTCCGAGCCCGTAGGGTATCTGATTGGCTTAAAAGTACAAGAAAACACTTCAAAAGTGACGTTTCTGAAGAATTTTAACAGTTTTCTTGTATCTACGAACGCCAGAATGCATAAAATTGACCTAAACGTCTCCTTTTCCTATTCTGAGTCGATTCTGCATGCTTCAAGTGTGTTTGGTGGCTCAGAACCATCAAAAAACGTTGAAATATAGTTCAAATTCAATAAAAATCGACAAAAATACAGTTTCTAGCTAAAATTTGATGGTTTCGTTGCACTTTCCGAGCCCGTAGGGTATCTGATTGGCTTAAAAGTACAAGAAAACACTTCAAAAGTGACGTTTCTGAAGAATTTTAACAGTTTTCTTGTATCTACGAACGCCAGAATGCATAAAATTGACCTAAACGTCTCCTTTTCCTATTCTGAGTCGATTCTGCATGCTTTAAGTGTGTTTGGTGGCTCAGAACCATCAAAAAACGTTGAAATATAGTTCAAATTCAATAAAAATCGACAAAAATACAGTTTCTAGCTAAAATTTGACGGTTTCGTTGCACTTTCCGGGCCCGTAGGGTATCTGATTGGCTTAAAAGTACAAGAAAACACTTAAAAAGTGACGTTTCTGAAGAATTTTAACAGTTTTTTTGTATCTACGAACGCCAGAATGCATAAAATTGACCTAAACGTCTCCTTTTCCTATTCTGAGTCGATTCTGCATGCTTTAAGTGTGTTTGGTGGCTCAGAACCATCAAAAAACGTTGAAATATAGTTCAAATTCAATAAAAATCGACAAAAATACAGTTTCTAGCTAAAATTTGATGGTTTCGTTGCACTTTCCGAGCCCGTAGGGTATCTGATTGGCTTAAAAGTACAAGAAAACACTTCAAAAGTGACGTTTCTGAAGAATTTTAACAGTTTTCTTGTATCTACGAACGCCAGAATGCATAAAATTGACCTAAACGTCTCCTTTTCCTATTCTGAGTCGATTCTGCATGCTTTAAGTGTGTTTGGTGGCTCAGAACGGCGTTCGTAGATACAAGAAAACTGTTAAAATTCTTCAGAAACGTCACTTTTGAAGTGTTTTCTTGTACTTTTAAGCCAATCAGATACCCTACGGGCTCGGAAAGTGCAACGAAACCATCAAATTTTAGCTAGAAACTGTATTTTTGTCGATTTTTATTGGATTTGAACTATATTTCAACGTTTTTTGATGGTTCTGAGCCACCAAACACACTTAAAGCATGCAGAATCGACTCAGAATAGGAAAAGGAGACGTTTAGGTCAATTTTATGCATTCTGGCGTTCGTAGATACAAGAAAACTGTTAAAATTCTTCAGAAACGTCACTTTTGAAGTGTTTTCTTGTACTTTTAAGCCAATCAGATACCCTACGGGCTCGGAAAGTGCAACGAAACCATCAAATTTTAGCTAGAAACTGTATTTTTGTCGATTTTTATTGAATTTGAACTATATTTCAACGTTTTTTGATGGTTCTGAGCCACCAAACACACTTAAAGCATGCAGAATCGACTCAGAATAGGAAAAGGAGACGTTTAGGTCAATTTTATGCATTTTGGCGTTCGTAGATACAAGAAAACTGTTAAAATTCTTCAGAAACGTCACTTTTGAAGTGTTTTCTTGTACTTTTAAGCCAATCAGATACCCTACGGGCTCGGAAAGTGCAACGAAACCATCAAATTTTAGCTAGAAACTGTATTTTTGTCGATTTTTATTGAATTTGAACTATATTTCAACGTTTTTTGATGGTTCTGAGCCACCAAACACACTTAAAGCATGCAGAATCGACTCAGAATAGGAAAAGGAGACGTTTAGGTCAATTTTATGCATTCTGGCGTTCGTAGATACAAGAAAACTGTTAAAATTCTTCAGAAACGTCACTTTTGAAGTGTTTTCTTGTACTTTTAAGCCAATCAGATACCCTACGGGCTCGGAAAGTGCAACGAAACCATCAAATTTTAGCTAGAAACTGTATTTTTGTCGATTTTTATTGAATTTGAACTATATTTCAACGTTTTTTGATGGTTCTGAGCCACCAAACACACTTAAAGCATGCAGAATCGACTCAGAATAGGAAAAGGAGACGTTTAGGTCAATTTTATGCATTCTGGCGTTCGTAGATACAAGAAAACTGTTAAAATTCTTCAGAAACGTCACTTCTGAAGTGTTTTCTTGTACTTTTAAGCCAATCAGATACCCTACGGGCTCGGAAAGTGCAACGAAACCATCAAATTTTAGCTAGAAACTGTATTTTTGTCGATTTTTATTGAATTTGAACTATATTTCAACGTTTTTTGATGGTTCTGAGCCACCAAACACACTTAAAGCATGCAGAATCGACTCAGAATAGGAAAAGGAGACGTTTAGGTCAATTTTATGCATTCTGGCGTTCGTAGATACAAGAAAACTGTTAAAATTCTTCAGAAACGTCACTTTTGAAGTGTTTTCTTGTACTTTTATGCCAATCAGATACCCTACGGGCTCGGAAAGTGCAACGAAACCATCAAATTTTAGCTAGAAACTGTATTTTTGTCGATTTTTATTGAATTTGAACTATATTTCAACGTTTTTTGATGGTTCTGAGCCACCAAACACACTTAAAGCATGCAGAATCGACTCAGAATAGGAAAAGGAGACGTTTAGGTCAATTTTATGCATTCTGGCGTTCGTAGATACAAGAAAACTGTTAAAATTCTTCAGAAACGTCACTTTTGAAGTGTTTTCTTGTACTTTTAAGCCAATCAGATACCCTACGGGCTCGGAAAGTGCAACGAAACCATCAAATTTTAGCTAGAAACTGTATTTTTGTCGATTTTTATTGAATTTGAACTATATTTCAACGTTTTTTGATGGTTCTGAGCCACCAAACACACTTAAAGCATGCAGAATCGACTCAGAATAGGAAAAGGAGACGTTTAGGTCAATTTTATGCATTCTGGCGTTCGTAGATACAAGAAAACTGTTAAAATTCTTCAGAAACGTCACTTTTGAAGTGTTTTCTTGTACTTTTAAGCCAATCAGATACCCTACGGGCTCGGAAAGTGCAACGAAACCATCAAATTTTAGCTAGAAACTGTATTTTTGTCGATTTTTATTGAATTTGAACTATATTTCAACGTTTTTTGATGGTTCTGAGCCACCAAACACACTTAAAGCATGCAGAATCGACTCAGAATAGGAAAAGGAGACGTTTAGGTCAATTTTATGCATTCTGGCGTTCGTAGATACAAGAAAACTGTTAAAATTCTTCAGAAACGTCACTTTTGAAGTGTTTTCTTGTACTTTTAAGCCAATCAGATACCCTACGGGCTCGGAAAGTGCAACGAAACCATCAAATTTTAGCTAGAAACTGTATTTTTGTCGATTTTTATTGAATTTGAACTATATTTCAACGTTTTTTGATGGTTCTGAGCCACCAAACACACTTAAAGCATGCAGAATCGACTCAGAATAGGAAAAGGAGACGTTTAGGTCAATTTTATGCATTCTGGTGTTCGTAGATACAAGAAAACTGTTAAAATTCTTCAGAAACGTCACTTTTGAAGTGTTTTCTTGTACTTTTAAGCCAATCAGATACCCTACGGGCTCGGAAAGTGCAACGAAACCTTCAAATTTTAGCTAGAAACTGTATTTTTGTCGATTTTTATTGAATTTGAACTATATTTCAACGTTTTTTGATGGTTCTGAGCCACCAAACACACTTAAAGCATGCAGAATCGACTCAGAATAGGAAAAGGAGACGTTTAGGTCAATTTTATGCATTCTGGCGTTCGTAGATACAAGAAAACTGTTAAAATTCTTCAGAAACGTCACTTTTGAAGTGTTTTCTTGTACTTTTAAGCCAATCAGATAACCTACGGGCTCGGAAAGTGCAACGAAACCATCAAATTTTAGCTAGAAACAGTATTTTTGTCGATTTTTATTGAATTTGAACTATATTTCAACGTTTTTTGATGGTTCTGAGCCACCAAACACACTTAAAGCATGCAGAATCGACTCAGAACAGGAAAAGGAGACGTTTAGGTCAATTTTATGCATTCTGGCGTTCGTAGATACAAGAAAACTGTTAAAATTCTTCAGAAACGTCACTTTTGAAGTGTTTTCTTGTACTTTTAAGCCAATCAGATACCCTACGGGCTCGGAAAGTGCAACGAAACCATCAAATTTTAGCTAGAAACTGTATTTTTGTCGATTTTTATTGAATTTGAACTATATTTCAACGTTTTTTGATGGTTCTGAGCCACCAAACACACTTAAAGCATGCAGAATCGACTCAGAATAGGAAAAGGAGACGTTTAGGTCAATTTTATGCATTCTGGCGTTCGTAGATACAAGAAAACTGTTAAAATTCTTCAGAAACGTCACTTTTGAAGTGTTTTCTTGTACTTTAAGCCAATCAGATACCCTACGGGCTCGGAAAGTGCAACGAAACCATCAAATTTTAGCTAGAAACTGTATTTTTGTCGATTTTTATTGAATTTGAACTATATTTCAACGTTTTTTGATGGTTCTGAGCCACCAAACACACTTAAAGCATGCAGAATCGACTCAGAATAGGAAAAGGAGACGTTTAGGTCAATTTTATGCATTCTGGCGTTCGTAGATACAAGAAAACTGTTAAAATTCTTCAGAAACGTCACTTTTGAAGTGTTTTCTTGTACTTTTAAGCCAATCAGATACCCTACGGGCTCGGAAAGTGCAACGAAACCATCAAATTTTAGCTAGAAACTGTATTTTTGTCGATTTTTATTGAATTTGAACTATTTTTCAACGTTTTTTGATGGTTCTGAGCCACCAAACACACTTAAAGCATGCAGAATCGACTCAGAATAGGAAAAGGAGACGTTTAGGTCAATTTTATGCATTCTGGCGTTCGTAGATACAAGAAAACTGTTAAAATTCTTCAGAAACGTCACTTTTGAAGTGTTTTCTTGTAATTTTAAGCCAATCAGATACCCAACGGGCTCGGAAAGTGCAACGAAACCATCAAATTTTAGCTAGAAACTGTATTTTTATCGATTTTTATTGAATTTGAACTATATTTCAACGTTTTTTGATGGTTCTGAGCCACTAAACATACTTAAAGCATGCAGAATCGACTCAGAATAGGAAAAGGAGACGTTTAGGTCAATTTTATGCATTCTGGCGTTCGTAGATACAAGAAAACTGTTAAAATTCTTCAGAAACGTCACTTTTGAAGTGTTTTCTTGTACTTTTAAGCCAATCAGATACCCTACGGGCTCGGAAAGTGCAACGAAACCATCAAATTTTAGCTAGAAACTGTATTTTTGTCGATTTTTATTGAATTTGAACTATATTTCAAAGTTTTTTGATGGTTCTGAGCCACCAAACACACTTAAAGCATGCAGAATCGACTCAGAATAGGAAAAGGAGACGTTTAGGTCAATTTTATGCATTCTGGCGTTCGTAGATACAAGAAAACTGTTAAAATTCTTCAGAAACGTCACTTTTGAAGTGTTTTCTTGTACTTTTAAGCCAATCAGATACCCTATGGGCTCGGAAAGTGCAACGAAACCATCAAATTTTAGCTAGAAACTGTATTTTTGTCGATTTATATTGAATTTGAACTATATTTCAACGTTTTTTGATGGTTCTGAGCCACCAAACACACTTAAAGCATGCAGAATCGACTCAGAATAGGAAAAGGAGACGTTTAGGTCAATTTTATGCATTCTGGCGTTCGTAGATACAAGAAAACTGTTAAAATTCTTCAGAAACGTCACTTTTGAAGTGTTTTCTTGTACTTTTAAGCCAATCAGATACCCTACGGGCTCGGAAAGTGCAACGAAACCATCAAATTTTAGCTAGAAACTGTATTTTTGTCGATTTTTATTGAATTTGAACTATATTTCAACGTTTTTTGATGGTTCTGCGCCACCAAACACACTTAAAGCATGCAGAATCGACTCAGAATAGGAAAAGGAGACGTTTAGGTCAATTTTATGCATTCTGGCGTTCGTTGATACAAGAAAACTGTTAAAATTCTTCAGAAACGTCACTTTTGAAGTGTTTTCTTGTACTTTTAAGCCAATCAGATACCCGACGGGCTCGGAAAGTGCAACGAAACCATCAAATTTTAGCTAGAAACTGTATTTTTGTCGATTTTTATTGAATTTGAACTATTTTTCAACGTTTTTTGATGGTTCTGAGCCACCAAACACACTTAAAGCATGCAGAATCGACTCAGAATAGGAAAAGGAGACGTTTAGGTCAATTTTATGCATTCTGGCGTTCGTAGATACAAGAAAACTGTTAAAATTCTTCAGAAACGTCACTTTTGAAGTGTTTTCTTGTACTTTTAAGCCAATCAGATACCCAACGGGCTCGGAAAGTGCAACGAAACCATCAAATTTTAGCTAGAAACTGTATTTTTGTCGATTTTTATTGAATTTGAACTAAATTTCAACGTTTTTTGATGGTTCTGAGCCACCAAACATACTTAAAGCATGCAGAATCGACTCAGAATAGGAAAAGGAGACGTTTAGGTCAATTTTATGCATTCTGGCGTTCGTAGATACAAGAAAACTGTTAAAATTCTTCAGAAACGTCACTTTTGAAGTGTTTTCTTGTACTTTTAAGCCAATCAGATACCCTACGGGCTCGGAAAGTGCAACGAAACCATCAAATTTTAGCTAGAAACTGTATTTTTGTCGATTTTTATTGAATTTGAACTATATTTCAACGTTTTTTGATGGTTCTGAGCCACCAAACACACTTAAAGCATGCAGAATCGACTCAGAATAGGAAAAGGAGACGTTTAGGTCAATTTTATGCATTCTGGCGTTCGTAGATACAAGAAAACTGTTAAAATTCTTCAGAAACGTCACTTTTGAAGTGTTTTCTTGTACTTTTAAGCCAATCAGATACCCTACGGGCTCGGAAAGTGCAACGAAACCATCAAATTTTAGCTAGAAACTGTATTTTTGTCGATTTTTATTGAATTTGAACTATATTTCAACGTTTTTTGATGGTTCTGAGCCACCAAACACACTTAAAGCATGCAGAATCGACTCAGAATAGGAAAAGGAGACGTTTAGGTCAATTTTATGCATTCTGGCGTTCGTAGATACAAGAAAACTGTTAAAATTCTTCAGAAACGTCACTTTTGAAGTGTTTTCTTGTCCTTTTAAGCCAATCAGATACCCTACGGGCTCGGAAAGTGCAACGAAACCATCAAATTTTAGCTAGAAACTGTATTTTTGTCGATTTTTATTGAATTTGAACTATATTTCAACGTTTTTGATGGTTCTGAGCCACCAAACACACTTAAAGCATGCAGAATCGACTCAGAATAGGAAAAGGAGACGTTTAGGTCAATTTTATGCATTCTGGCGTTCGTAGATACAAGAAAACTGTTAAAATTCTTCAGAAACGTCACTTTTGAAGTGTTTTCTTGTACTTTTAAGCCAATCAGATACCCTACGGGCTCGGAAAGTGCAACGAAACCATCAAATTTTAGCTAGAAACTGTATTTTTGTCGATTTTTATTGAATTTGAACTATTTTTCAACGTTTTTCGATGGTTCTGAGCCACCAAACACACTTAAAGCATGCAGAATCGACTCAGAATAGGAAAAGGAGACGTTTAGGTCAATTTTATGCATTCTGGCGTTCGTAGATACAAGAAAACTGTTAAAATTCTTCAGAAACGTCACTTTTGAAGTGTTTTCTTGTACTTTTAAGCCAATCAGATACCCTACGGGCTCGGAAAGTGCAACGAAACCATCAAATTTTAGCTAGAAACTGTATTTTTGTCGATTTTTATTGAATTTGAACTATATTTCAACGTTTTTTGATGGTTCTGAGCCACCAAACACACTTAAAGCATGCAGAATCGACTCAGAATAGGAAAAGGAGACGTTTAGGTCAAATTTATGCATTCTGGCGTTCGTAGATACAAGAAAACTGTTAAAATTCTTCAGAAACGTCACTTTTGAAGTGTTTTCTTGTACTTTTAAGCCAATCAGATACCCTACGGGCTCGGAAAGTGCAACGAAACCATCAAATTTTAGCTAGAAACTGTATTTTTGTCGATTTTTATTGAATTTGAACTATATTTCAACGTTTTTTGATGGTTCTGAGCCACCAAACACACTTAAAGCATGCAGAATCGACTCAGAATAGGAAAAGGAGACGTTTAGGTCAATTTTATGCATTCTGGCGTTCGTAGATACAAGAAAACTGTTAAAATTCTTCAGAAACGTCACTTTTGAAGTGTTTTCTTGTACTTTTAACCCAATCAGATACCCTACGGGCTCGGAAAGTGCAACGAAACCATCAAATTTTAGCTAGAAACTGTATTTTTGTCGATTTTTATTGAATTTGAACTATATTTCAACGTTTTTTGATGGTTCTGAGCCACCAAACACACTTAAAGCATGCAGAATCGACTCAGAATAGGAAAAGGAGACGTTTAGGTCAATTTTATGCATTCTGGCGTTCGTAGATACAAGAAAACTGTTAAAATTCTTCAGAAACGTCACTTTTGAAGTGTTTTCTTGTACTTTTAACCCAATCAGATACCCTACGGGCTCGGAAAGTGCAACGAAACCATCAAATTTTAGCTAGAAACTGTATTTTTGTCGATTTTTATTGAATTTGAACTATATTTCAACGTTTTTTGATGGTTCTGAGCCACCAAACACACTTAAAGCATGCAGAATCGACTCAGAATAGGAAAAGGAGACGTTTAGGTCAATTTTATGCATTCTGGCGTTCGTAGATACAAGAAAACTGTTAAAATTCTTCAGAAACGTCACTTTTGAAGTGTTTTCTTGTACTTTTAAGCCAATCAGATACCCAACGGGCTCGGAAAGTGCAACGAAACCATCAAATTTTAGCTAGAAACTGTATTTTTGTCGATTTTTATTGAATTTGAACTATATTTCAACGTTTTTTGATGGTTCTGAGCCACCAAACACACTTAAAGCATGCAGAATCGACTCAGAATAGGAAAAGGAGACGTTTAGGTCAATTTTATGCATTCTGGCGTTCGTAGATACAAGAAAACTGTTAAAATTCTTCAGAAACGTCACTTTTGAAGTGTTTTCTTGTACTTTTAAGCCAATCAGATACCCTACGGGCTCGGAAAGTGCAACGAAACCATCAAATTTTAGCTAGAAACTGTATTTTTGTCGATTTATATTGAATTTGAACTATATTTCAAAGTTTTTTGATGGTTCTGAGCCACCAAACACACTTAAAGCATGCAGAATCGACTCAGAATAGGAAAAGGAGACGTTTAGGTCAATTTTATGCATTCTGGCGTTCGTAGATACAAGAAAACTGTTAAAATTCTTCAGAAACGTCACTTTTGAAGTGTTTTCTTGTACTTTTAAGCCAATCAGATACCCTACGGGCTCGGAAAGTGCAACGAAACCATCAAATTTTAGCTAGAAACTGTATTTTTGTCGATTTTTATTGAATTTGAACTATATTTCAACGTTTTTTGATGGTTCTGAGCCACCAAACACACTTAAAGCATGCAGAATCGACTCAGAATAGGAAAAGGAGACGTTTAGGTCAATTTTATGCATTCTGGCGTTCGTAGATACAAGAAAACTGTTAAAATTCTTCAGAAACGTCACTTTTGAAGTGTTTGCTTGTACTTTTAAGCCAATCAGATAACCTACGGGCTCGGAAAGTGCAACGAAACCATCAAATTTTAGCTAGAAACTGTATTTTTGTCGATTTTTATTGAATTTGAACTATATTTCAACGTTTTTTGATGGTTCTGAGCCACCAAACACACTTAAAGCATGCAGAATCGACTCAGAATAGGAAAAGGAGAAGTTTAGGTCAATTTTATGCATTCTGGCGTTCGTAGATACAAGAAAACTGTTAAAATTCTTCAGAAACGTCACTTTTGAAGTGTTTTCTTGTACTTTTAAGCCAATCAGATGCCCTACGGGCTCGGAAAGTGCAACGAAACCATCAAATTTTAGCTAGAAACTGTATTTTTGTCGATTTTTATTGAATTTGAACTATATTTCAACGTTTTTTGATGG
Source organism: Zophobas morio (assembly GCF_036711695.1). Lineage (NCBI taxonomy): Eukaryota > Metazoa > Arthropoda > Insecta > Coleoptera > Tenebrionidae > Zophobas > Zophobas morio. The sequence continues at coordinate 51,678 of NW_026972901.1, forward strand.
TTCTGAGCCACCAAACACACTTAAAGCATGCAGAATCGACTCAGAATAGGAAAAGGAGACGTTTAGGTCAATTTTATGCATTCTGGCGTTCGTAGATACAAGAAAACTGTTAAAATTCTTCAGAAACGTCACTTTTGAAGTGTTTTCTTGAACTTTTAAGCCAATCAGATACCCTACGGGCTCGGAAAGTGCAACGAAACCATCAAATTTTAGCTAGAAACTGTATTTTTGTCGATTTTTATTGAATTTGAACTATATTTCAACGTTTTTTGATGGTTCTGAGCCACCAAACACACTTAAAGCATGCAGAATCGACTCAGAATAGGAAAAGGAGACGTTTAGGTCAATTTTATGCATTCTGGCGTTCGTAGATACAAGAAAACTGTTAAAATTCTTCAGAAACGTCACTTTTGAAGTGTTTTCTTGTACTTTTAAGCCAATCAGATACCCAACGGGCTCGGAAAGTGCAACGAAACCATCAAATTTTAGCTAGAAACTGTATTTTTGTCGATTTTTATTGAATTTGAACTATATTTCAACGTTTTTTGATGGTTCTGAGCCACCAAACACACTTAAAGCATTCAGAATCGACTCAGAATAGGAAAAGGAGACGTTTAGGTCAATTTTATGCATTCTGGCGTTCGTAGATACAAGAAAACTGTTAAAATTCTTCAGGAACGTCACTTTTGAAGTGTTTTCTTGTACTTTTAAGCCAATCAGATACCCTACGGGCTCGGAAAGTGCAACGAAACCATCAAATTTTAGCTAGAAACTGTATTTTTGTCGATTTTTATTGAATTTGAACTATATTTCAACGTTTTTTGATGGTTCTGAGCCACCAAACACACTTAAAGCATGCAGAATCGACTCAGAATAGGAAAAGGAGACGTTTAGGTCAATTTTATGCATTCTGGCGTTCGTAGATACAAGAAAACTGTTAAAATTCTTCAGAAACGTCACTTTTGAAGTGTTTTCTTGTACTTTTAAGCCAATCAGATACCCTACGGGCTCGGAAAGTCCAACGAAACCATCAAATTTTAGCTAGAAACTGTATTTTTGTCGATTTTTATTGAATTTGAACTATATTTCAACGTTTTTTGATGGTTCTGAGCCACCAAACACACTTAAAGCATGCAGAATCGACTCAGAATAGGAAAAGGAGACGTTTAGGTCAATTTTATGCATTCTGGCGTTCGTAGATACAAGAAAACTGTTAAAATTCTTCAGAAACGTCACTTTTGAAGTGTTTTCTTGTACTTTTAGCCAATCAGATACCCTACGGGCTCGGAAAGTGCATCGAAACCATCAAATTTTAGCTAGAAACTGTATTTTTGTCGATTTTTATTGAATTTGAACTATATTTCAACGTTTTTTGATGCTTCTGAGCCACCAAACACACTTAAAGCATGCAGAATCGACTCAGAATAGGAAAAGGAGAGGTTTAGGTCAATTTTATGCATTCTGGCGTTCGTAGATACAAGAAAACTGTTAAAATTCTTCAGAAACGTCACTTTTGAAGTGTTTTCTTGTACTTTTAAGCCAATCAGATACCCAACGGGCTCGGAAAGTGCAACGAAACCATCAAATTTTAGCTAGAAACTGTATTTTTGTCGATTTTTATTGAATTTGAACTATATTTCAACGTTTTTTGATGGTTCTGAGCCACCAAACACACTTGAAGCATGCAGAATCGACTCAGCATAGGAAAAGGAGACGTTTAGGTCAATTTTATGCATTCTGGCGTTCGTAGATACAAGAAAACTGTTAAAATTCTTCAGAAACGTCACTTTTGAAGTGTTTTCTTGTACTTTTAGCCAATCAGATACCCTACGGGCTCGGAAAGTGCATCGAAACCATCAAATTTTAGCTAGAAACTGTATTTTTGTCGATTTTTATTGAATTTGAACTATATTTCAACGTTTTTTGATGCTTCTGAGCCACCAAACACACTTAAAGCATGCAGAATCGACTCAGAATAGGAAAAGGAGAGGTTTAGGTCAATTTTATGCATTCTGGCGTTCGTAGATACAAGAAAACTGTTAAAATTCTTCAGAAACGTCACTTTTGAAGTGTTTTCTTGTACTTTTAAGCCAATCAGATACCCAACGGGCTCGGAAAGTGCAACGAAACCATCAAATTTTAGCTAGAAACTGTATTTTTGTCGATTTTTATTGAATTTGAACTATATTTCAACGTTTTTTGATGGTTCTGAGCCACCAAACACACTTAAAGCATGCAGAATCGACTCAGAATAGGAAAAGGAGACGTTTAGGTCAATTTTATGCATTCTGGCGTTCGTAGATACAAGAAAACTGTTAAAATTCTTCAGAAACGTCACTTTTGAAGTGTTTTCTTGTACTTTTAAGCCAATCAGATACCCTACGGGCTCGGAAAGTGCAACGAAACCATCAAATTTTAGCTAGAAACTGTGTTTTTGGCGATTTTTATTGAATTTGAACTATATTTCAACGTTTTTTGATGGTTCTGAGCCACCAAACACACTTAAAGCATGCAGAATCCACTCAGAATAGGAAAAGGAGACTTTTAGGTCAATTTTATGCATTCTGGCGTTCGTAGATACAAGAAAACTGTTAAAATTCTTCAGAAACGTCACTTTTGAAGTGTTTTCTTGTACTTTTAAGCCAATCAGATACCCTACGGGCTCGGAAAGTGCAACGAAACCATCAAATTTTAGCTAGAAACTGTATTTTTGTCGATTTTTATTGAATTTGAACTATATTTCAACGTTTTTTGATGGTTCTGAGCCACCAAACACACTTAAAGCATGCAGAATCGACTCAGAATAGGAAAAGGAGACGTTTAGGTCAATTTTATGCATTCTGGCGTTCGTAGATACAAGAAAACTGTTAAAATTCTTCAGAAACGTCACTTTTGAAGTGTTTTCTTGTACTTTTAAGCCAATCAGATACCCTACGGGCTCGGAAAGTGCAACGAAACCATCAAATTTTAACTAGAAACTGTATTTTTGTCGATTTTTATTGAATTTGAACTATATTTCAACGTTTTTTGATGGTTCTGAGCCACCAAACACACTTAAAGCATGCAGAATCGACTCAGAATAGGAAAAGGAGACGTTTAGGTCAATTTTATGCATTCTGGCGTTCGTAGATACAAGAAAACTGTTAAAATTCTTCAGAAACGTCACTTTTGAAGTGTTTTCTTGTACTTTTAAGCCAATCAGATACCCTACGGGCTCGGAAAGTGCAACGAAACCATCAAATTTTAGCTAGAAACTGTATTTTTGTCGATTTTTATTGAATTTGAACTATATTTCAACGTTTTTTGATGGTTCTGAGCCACCAAACACACTTAAAGCATGCAGAATCGACTCAGAATAGGAAAAGGAGACGTTTAGGTCAATTTTATGCATTCTGGCGTTCGTAGATACAAGAAAACTGTTAAAATTCTTCAGAAACGTCACTTTTGAAGTGTTTTCTTGTACTTTTAAGCCAATCAGATACCCTACGGGCTCGGAAAGTGCAACGAAACCATCAAATTTTAGCTAGAAACTGTATTTTTGTCGATTTTTATTGAATTTGAACTATATTTCCACGTTTTTTGATGGTTCTGAGCCACCAAACACACTTAAAGCATGCAGAATCGACTCAGAATAGGAAAAGGATACGTTTAGGTCAATTTTATGCATTCTGGCGTTCGTAGATACAAGAAAACTGTTAAAATTCTTCAGAAACGTCACTTTTGAAGTGTTTTCTTGTTCTTTTAAGCCAATCAGATACCCTACGGGCTCGGAAAGTGCAACGAAACCATCAAATTTTAGCTAGAAACTGTATTTTTGTCGATTTTTATTGAATTTGAACTATATTTCAACGTTTTTTGATGGTTCTGAGCCACCAAACACACTTAAAGCATGCAGAATCGACTCGGAATAGGAAAAGGAGACGTTTAGGTCAATTTTATGCATTCTGGCGTTCGTAGATACAAGAAAACTGTTAAAATTCTTCAGAAACGTCACTTTTGAAGTGTTTTCTTGTACTTTTAAGCCAATCAGATACCCTACGGGCTCGGAAAGTGCAACGAAACCATCAAATTTTAGCTAGAAACTGTATTTTTGTCGATTTTTATTGAATTTGAACTATATTTCAACGTTTTTTGATGGTTCTGAGCCACCAAACACACTTAAAGCATGCAGAATCGACTCAGAATAGGAAAAGGAGACGTTTAGGTCAATTTTATGCATTCTGGCGTTCGTTGATACAAGAAAACTGTTAAAATTCTTCAGAAACGTCACTTTTGAAGTGTTTTCTTGTACTTTTAAGCCAATCAGATACCCTACGGGCTCGGAAAGTGCAACGAAACCATCAAATTTTAGCTAGAAACTGTATTTTTGTCGATTTTTATTGAATTTGAACTATATTTCAACGTTTTTTGATGGTTCTGAGCCACCAAACACACTTAAAGCATGCAGAATCGACTCAGAATAGGAAAAGGAGACGTTTAGGTCAATTTTATGCATTCTGGCGTTCGTAGATACAAGAAAACTGTTAAAATTCTTCAGAAACGTCACTTTTGAAGTGTTTTCTTGTACTTTTAAGCCAATCAGATACCCTACGGGCTCGGAAAGTGCAACGAAACCATCAAATTTTAGCTAGAAACTGTGTTTTTGGCGATTTTTATTGAATTTGAACTATATTTCAACGTTTTTTGATGGTTCTGAGCCACCAAACACACTTAAAGCATGCAGAATCGACTCAGAATAGGAAAAGGAGACTTTTAGGTCAATTTTATGCATTCTGGCGTTCGTAGATACAAGAAAACTGTTAAAATTCTTCAGAAACGTCACTTTTGAAGTGTTTTCTTGTACTTTTAAGCCAATCAGATACCCTACGGGCTCGGAAAGTGCAACGAAACCATCAAATTTTAGCTAGAAACTGTATTTTTGTCGATTTTTATTGAATTTGAACTATATTTCAACGTTTTTTGATGGTTCTGAGCCACCAAACACACTTAAAGCATGCAGAATCGACTCAGAATAGGAAAAGGAGACGTTTAGGTCAATTTTATGCATTCTGGCGTTCGTAGATACAAGAAAACTGTTAAAATTCTTCAGAAACGTCACTTTTGAAGTGTTTTCTTGTACTTTTAAGCCAATCAGATACCCTACGGGCTCGGAAAGTGCAACGAAACCATCAAATTTTAACTAGAAACTGTATTTTTGTCGATTTTTATTGAATTTGAACTATATTTCAACGTTTTTTGATGGTTCTGAGCCACCAAACACACTTAAAGCATGCAGAATCGACTCAGAATAGGAAAAGGAGACGTTTAGGTCAATTTTATGCATTCTGGCGTTCGTAGATACAAGAAAACTGTTAAAATTCTTCAGAAACGTCACTTTTGAAGTGTTTTCTTGTACTTTTAAGCCAATCAGATACCCTACGGGCTCGGAAAGTGCAACGAAACCATCAAATTTTAGCTAGAAACTGTATTTTTGTCGATTTTTATTGAATTTGAACTATATTTCAACGTTTTTTGATGGTTCTGAGCCACCAAACACACTTAAAGCATGCAGAATCGACTCAGAATAGGAAAAGGAGACGTTTAGGTCAATTTTATGCATTCTGGCGTTCGTAGATACAAGAAAACTGTTAAAATTCTTCAGAAACGTCACTTTTGAAGTGTTTTCTTGTACTTTTAAGCCAATCAGATACCCTACGGGCTCGGAAAGTGCAACGAAACCATCAAATTTTAGCTAGAAACTGTATTTTTGTCGATTTTTATTGAATTTGAACTATATTTCCACGTTTTTTGATGGTTCTGAGCCACCAAACACACTTAAAGCATGCAGAATCGACTCAGAATAGGAAAAGGATACGTTTAGGTCAATTTTATGCATTCTGGCGTTCGTAGATACAAGAAAACTGTTAAAATTCTTCAGAAACGTCACTTTTGAAGTGTTTTCTTGTTCTTTTAAGCCAATCAGATACCCTACGGGCTCGGAAAGTGCAACGAAACCATCAAATTTTAGCTAGAAACTGTATTTTTGTCGATTTTTATTGAATTTGAACTATATTTCAACGTTTTTTGATGGTTCTGAGCCACCAAACACACTTAAAGCATGCAGAATCGACTCGGAATAGGAAAAGGAGACGTTTAGGTCAATTTTATGCATTCTGGCGTTCGTAGATACAAGAAAACTGTTAAAATTCTTCAGAAACGTCACTTTTGAAGTGTTTTCTTGTACTTTTAAGCCAATCAGATACCCTACGGGCTCGGAAAGTGCAACGAAACCATCAAATTTTAGCTAGAAACTGTATTTTTGTCGATTTTTATTGAATTTGAACTATATTTCAACGTTTTTTGATGGTTCTGAGCCACCAAACACACTTAAAGCATGCAGAATCGACTCAGAATAGGAAAAGGAGACGTTTAGGTCAATTTTATGCATTCTGGCGTTCGTTGATACAAGAAAACTGTTAAAATTCTTCAGAAACGTCACTTTTGAAGTGTTTTCTTGTACTTTTAAGCCAATCAGATACCCTACGGGCTCGGAAAGTGCAACGAAACCATCAAATTTTAGCTAGAAACTGTATTTTTGTCGATTTTTATTGAATTTGAACTATATTTCAACGTTTTTTGATGGTTCTGAGCCACCAAACACACTTAAAGCATGCAGAATCGACTCAGAATAGGAAAAGGAGACGTTTAGGTCAATTTTATGCATTCTGGCGTTCGTAGATACAAGAAAACTGTTAAAATTCTTCAGAAACGTCACTTTTGAAGTGTTTTCTTGTACTTTTAAGCCAATCAGATACCCTACGGGCTCGGAAAGTGCAACGAAACCATCAAATTTTAGCTAGAAACTGTATTTTTGTCGATTTTTATTGAATTTGAACTATATTTCAACGTTTTTTGATGGTTCTGAGCCACCAAACACACTTAAAGCATGCAGAATCGACTCAGAATAGGAAAAGGAGACGTTTAGGTCAATTTTATGCATTCTGGCGTTCGTAGATACAAGAAAACTGTTAAAATTCTTCAGAAACGTCACTTTTGAAGTGTTTTCTTGTACTTTTAAGCCAATCAGATACCCTACGGGCTCGGAAAGTGCAACGAAACCATCAAATTTTAGCTAGAAACTGTATTTTTGTCGATTTTTATTGAATTTGAACTATATTTCAACGTTTTTTGATGGTTCTGAGCCACCAAACACACTTAAAGCATGCAGAATCGACTCAGAATAGGAAAAGGAGACGTTTAGGTCAACTTTATGCATTCTGGCGTTCGTAGATACAAGAAAACTGTTAAAATTCTTCAGAAACGTCACTTTTGAAGTGTTTTCTTGTACTTTTAAGCCAATCAGATACCCTACGGTCTCGGAAAGTGCAACGAAACCATCAAATTTTAGCTAGAAACTGTATTTCTGTCGATTTTTATTGAATTTGAACTATATATCAACGTTTTTTGATGGTTCTGAGCCACCAAACACACTTAAAGCATGCAGAATCGACTCAGAATAGGAAAAGGAGACGTTTAGGTCAATTTTATGCATTCTGGCGTTCGTAGATACAAGAAAACTGTTAAAATTCTTCAGAAACGTCACTTTTGAAGTGTTTTCTTGTACTTTTAAGCCAATCAGATACCCTACGGGCTCGGAAAGTGCAACGAAACCATCAAATTTTAGCTAGAAACTGTATTTTTGTCGATTTTTATTGAATTTGAACTATATTTCAACGTTTTTTGATGGTTCTGAGCCACCAAACACACTTAAAGCATGCAGAATCGACTCAGAATAGGAAAAGGAGACGTTTAGGTCAATTTTATGCATTCTGGCGTTCGTAGATACAAGAAAACTGTTAAAATTCTTCAGAAACGTCACTTTTGAAGTGTTTTCTTGTACTTTTAAGCCAATCAGATACCCTACGGGCTCGGAAAGTGCAACGAAACCATCAAATTTTAGCTAGAAACTGTATTTTTGTCGATTTTTATTGAATTTGAACTATATTTCAACGTTTTTTGATGGTTCTGAGCCACCAAACACACTTAAAGCATGCAGAATCGACTCAGAATAGGAAAAGGAGACGTTTAGGTCAATTTTATGCATTCTGGCGTTCGTAGATACTAGAAAACTGTTAAAATTCTTCAGAAACGTCACTTTTGAAGTGTTTTCTTGTACTTTTAAGCCAATCAGATACCCTACGGGCTCGGAAAGTGCAACGAAACCATCAAATTTTAGCTAGAACCTGTATTTTTGTCGATTTTTATTGAATTTGAACTATATTTCAACGTTTTTTGATGGTTCTGAGCCACCAAACACACTTAAAGCATGCAGAATCGACTCAGAATAGGAAAAGGAGACGATTAGGTCAATTTTATGCATTCTGGCGTTCGTAGATACAAGAAAACTGTTAAAATTCTTCAGAAACGTCACTTTTGAAGTGTTTTCTTGTACTTTTAAGCCAATCAGATACCCTACGGGCTCGGAAAGTGCAACGAAACCATCAAATTTTAGCTAGAAACTGTATTTTTGTCGATTTTTATTGAATTTGAACTATATTTCAACGTTTTTTGATGGTTCTGAGCCACCAAACACACTTAAAGCATGCAGAATCGACTCAGAATAGGAGAAGGAGACGTTTAGGTCAATTTTATGCATTCTGGCGTTCGTAGATACAAGAAAACTGTTAAAATTCTTCAGAAACGTCACTTTTGAAGTGTTTTCTTGTACTTTTAAGCCAATCAGATACCCTACGGGCTCGGAAAGTGCAACGAAACCATCAAATTTTAGCTAGAAACTGTATTTTTGTCGATTTTTATTGAATTTGAACTATATTTCAACGTTTTTTGATGGTTCTGAGCCACCAAACACACTTAAAGCATGCAGAATCGACTCAGAATAGGAAAAGGAGACGTTTAGGTCAATTTTATGCATTCTGGCGTTCGTAGATACAAGAAAACTGTTAAAATTCTTCAGAAACGTCACTTTTGAAGTGTTTTCTTGTACTTTTAAGCCAATCAGATACCCTACGGGCTCGGAAAGTGCAACGAAACCATCAAATTTTAGCTAGAAACTGTATTTTTGTCGATTTTTATTGAATTTGAACTATATTTCAACGTTTTTTGATGGTTCTGAGCCACCAAACACACTTAAAGCATGCAGAATCGACTCAGAATAGGAAAAGGAGACGTTTAGGTCAATTTTATGCATTCTGGCGTTCGTAGATACAAGAAAACTGTTAAAATTCTTCAGAAACGTCACTTTTGAAGTGTTTTCTTGTAGTTTTAAGCCAATCAGATACCCAACGGGCTCGGAAAGTGCAACGAAACCATCAAATTTTAGCTAGAAACTGTATTTTTGTCGATTTTTATTGAATTTGAACTATATTTCAACGTTTTTTGATGGTTCTGAGCCACCAAACACACTTAAAGCATGCAGAATCGACTCAGAATAGGAAAAGGAGACGTTTAGGTCAATTTTATGCATTCTGGCGTTCGTAGATACAAGAAAACTGTTAAAATTCTTCAGAAACGTCACTTTTGAAGTGTTTTCTTGTACTTTTAAGCCAATCAGATACCCTACGGGCTCGGAAAGTGCAACGAAACCATCAAATTTTAGCTAGAAACTGTATTTTTGTCGATTTTTATTGAATTTGAACTATATTTCAACGTTTTTTGATGGTTCTGAGCCACCAAACACACTTAAAGCATGCAGAATCGACTCAGAATAGGAAAAGGAGACGTTTAGGTCAATTTTATGCATTCTGGCGTTCGTAGATACAAGAAAACTGTTAAAATTCTTCAGAAACGTCACTTTTGAAGTGTTTTCTTGTACTTTTAAGCCAATCAGATACCCTACGGGCTCGGAAAGTGCAACGAAACCATCAAATTTTAGCTAGAAACTGTATTTTTGTCGATTTTTATTGAATTTGAACTATATTTCAACGTTTTTTGATGGTTCTGAGCCACCAAACACACTTAAAGCATGCAGAATCGACTCAGAATAGGAAAAGGAGACGTTTAGGTCAATTTTATGCATTCTGGCGTTCGTAGATACAAGAAAACTGTTAAAATTCTTCAGAAACGTCACTTTTGAAGTGTTTTCTTGTACTTTTAAGCCAATCAGATACCCTACGGGCTCGGAAAGTGCAACGAAACCATCAAATTTTAGCTAGAAACTGTATTTTTGTCGATTTTTATTGGATTTGAACTATATTTCAACGTTTTTTGATGGTTCTGAGCCACCAAACACACTTAAAGCATGCAGAATCGACTCAGAATAGGAAAAGGAGACGTTTAGGTCAATTTTATGCATTCTGGCGTTCGTAGATACAAGAAAACTGTTAAAATTCTTCAGAAACGTCACTTTTGAAGTGTTTTCTTGTACTTTTAAGCCAATCAGATACCCTACGGGCTCGGAAAGTGCAACGAAACCATCAAATTTTAGCTAGAAACTGTATTTTTGTCGATTTTTATTGAATTTGAACTATATTTCAACGTTTTTTGATGGTTCTGAGCCACCAAACACACTTAAAGCATGCAGAATCGACTCAGAATAGGAAAAGGAGACGTTTAGGTCAATTTTATGCATTCTGGCGTTCGTAGATACAAGAAAACTGTTAAAATTCTTCAGAAACGTCACTTTTGAAGTGTTTTCTTGTACTTTTAAGCCAATCAGATACCCTACGGGCTCGGAAAGTGCAACGAAACCATCAAATTTTAGCTAGAAACTGTATTTTTGTCGATTTTTATTGAATTTGAACTATATTTCAACGTTTTTTGATGGTTCTGAGCCACCAAACACACTTAAAGCATGCAGAATCGACTCAGAATAGGAAAAGGAGACGTTTAGGTCAATTTTATGCATTCTGGCGTTCGTAGATACAAGAAAACTGTTAAAATTCTTCAGAAACGTCACTTTTGAAGTGTTTTCTTGTACTTTTAAGCCAATCAGATACCCTACGGGCTCGGAAAGTGCAACGAAACCATCAAATTTTAGCTAGAAACTGTATTTTTGTCGATTTTTATTGAATTTGAACTATATTTCAACGTTTTTTGATGGTTCTGAGCCACCAAACACACTTAAAGCATGCAGAATCGACTCAGAATAGGAAAAGGAGACGTTTAGGTCAATTTTATGCATTCTGGCGTTCGTAGATACAAGAAAACTGTTAAAATTCTTCAGAAACGTCACTTTTGAAGTGTTTTCTTGTACTTTTAAGCCAATCAGATACCCTACGGGCTCGGAAAGTGCATCGAAACCATCAAATTTTAGCTAGAAACTGTATTTTTGTCGATTTTTATTGAATTTGAACTATATTTCAACGTTTTTTGATGGTTCTGAGCCACCAAACACACTTAAAGCATGCAGAATCGACTCAGAATAGGAAAAGGAGACGTTTAGGTCAATTTTATGCATTCTGGCGTTCATAGATACAAGAAAACTGTTAAAATTCTTCAGAAACGTCACTTTTGAAGTGTTTTCTTGTACTTTTAAGCCAATCAGATACCCTACGGGCTCGGAAAGTGCAACGAAACCATCAAATTTTAGCTAGAAACTGAATTTTTGTCGATTTTTATTGAATTTGAACTATATTTCAAAGTTTTTTGATGGTTCTGAGCCACCAAACACACTTAAAGCATGCAGAATCGACTCAGAATAGGAAAAGGAGACGTTTAGGTCAATTTCATGCATTCTGGCGTTCGTAGATACAAGAAAACTGTTAAAATTCTTCAGAAACGTCACTTTTGAAGTGTTTTCTTGTACTTTTAAGCCAATCAGATACCCTACGGGCTCGGAAAGTGCAACGAAACCATCAAATTTTAGCTAGAAACTGTATTTTTGTCGATTTTTATTGAATTTGAACTATATTTCAACGTTTATTGATGGTTCTGAGCCACCAAACACACTTAAAGCATGCAGAATCGACTCAGAATAGGAAAAGGAGACGTTTAGGTCAATTTTATGCATTCTGGCGTTCGTAGATACAAGAAAACTGTTAAAATTCTTCAGAAACGTCACTTTTGAAGTGTTTTCTTGTACTTTTAAGCCAATCAGATACCCTATGGGCTCGGAAAGTGCAACGAAACCATCAAATTTTAGCTAGAAACTGTATTTTTGTCGATTTTTATTGAATTTCAACTATATTTCAACGTTTTTTGATGGTTCTGAGCCACCAAACACACTTAAAGCATGCAGAATCGACTCAGAATAGGAAAAGGAGACGTTTAGGTCAATTTTATGCATTCTGGCGTTCGTAGATACAAGAAAACTGTTAAAATTCTTCAGAAACGTCACTTTTGAAGTGTTTTCTTGTACTTTTAAGCCAATCAGATACCCTACGGGCTCGGAAAGTGCAACGAAACCATCAAATTTTAGCTAGAAACTGTATTTTTGTCGATTTTTATTGAATTTGAACTATATTTCAACGTTTTTTGATGGTTCTGAGCCACCAAACACACTTAAAGCATGCAGAATCGACTCAGAATAGGAAAAGGAGACGTTTAGGTCAATTTTATGCATTCTGGCGTTCGTAGATACAAGAAAACTGTTAAAATTCTTCAGAAACGTCACTTTTGAAGTGTTTTCTTGTACTTTTAAGCCAATCAGATACCCTACGGGCTCGGAAAGTGCAACGAAACCATCAAATTTTAGCTAGAAACTGTATTTTTGTCGATTTTTATTGAATTTGAACTATATTTCAACGTTTTTTGATGGTTCTGAGCCACCAAACACACTTAAAGCATGCAGAATCGACTCAGAATAGGAAAAGGAGACGTTTAGGTCAATTTTATGCATTCTGGCGTTCGTAGATACAAGAAAACTGTTAAAATTCTTCAGAAGCGTCACTTTTGTAGTGTTTTCTTGTACTTTTAAGCCAATCAGATACCCTACGGGCTCGGAAAGTGCAACGAAACCATCAAATTTTAGCTAGAAACTGTATTTTTGTCGATTTTTATTGAATTTGAACTATATTTCAACGTTTTTTGATGGTTCTGAGCCACCAAACACACTTAAAGCATGCAGAATCGACTCAGAATAGGAAAAGGAGACGTTTAGGTCAATTTTATGCATTCTGGCGTTCATAGATACAAGAAAACTGTTAAAATTCTTCAGAAACGTCACTTTTGAAGTGTTTTCTTGTACTTTTAAGCCAATCAGATACCCTACGGGCTCGGAAAGTGCAACGAAACCATCAAATTTTAGCTAGAAACTGAATTTTTGTCGATTTTTATTGAATTTGAACTATATTTCAAAGTTTTTTGATGGTTCTGAGCCACCAAACACACTTAAAGCATGCAGAATCGACTCAGAATAGGAAAAGGAGACGTTTAGGTCAATTTCATGCATTCTGGCGTTCGTAGATACAAGAAAACTGTTAAAATTCTTCAGAAACGTCACTTTTGAAGTGTTTTCTTGTACTTTTAAGCCAATCAGATACCCTACGGGCTCGGAAAGTGCAACGAAACCATCAAATTTTAGCTAGAAACTGTATTTTTGTCGATTTTTATTGAATTTGAACTATATTTCAACGTTTTTTGATGGTTCTGAGCCACCAAACACACTTAAAGCATGCAGAATCGACTCAGAATAGGAAAAGGAGACGTTTAGGTCAATTTTATGCATTCTGGCGTTCGTAGATACAAGAAAACTGTTAAAATTCTTCAGAAACGTCACTTTTGGAGTGTTTTCTTGTACTTTTAGGCCAGTCAGATACACTTCGGGCTCGGAAAGTGCAACGAAACCATCAAATTTTAGCTAGAAACTGTATTTTTGTCGATTTTTATTGAATTTGAACTATATTTCAACGTTTATTGATGGTTCTGAGCCACCAAACACACTTAAAGCATGCAGAATCGACTCAGAATAGGAAAAGGAGACGTTTAGGTCAATTTTATGGGTTCTGGCGTTCGTAGATACAAGAAAACTGTTAAAATTCTTCAGAAACGTCACTTTTGAAGTGTTTTCTTGTACTTTTAAGCCAATCAGATACCCAACGGGCTCGGAAAGTGCAACGAAACCATCAAATTTTAGCTAGAAACTGTATTTTTGTCGATTTTTATTGAATTTGAACTATATTTCAACGTTTTTTGATGCTTCTGAGCCACCAAACGCACTTAAAGCATGCAGAATCGACTCAGAATAGGAAAAGGAGAGGTTTAGGTCAATTTTATGCATTCTGGCGTTCGTAGATACAAGAAAACTGTTAAAATTCTTCAGAAACGTCACTTTTGAAGTGTTTTCTTGTACTTTTAAGCCAATCAGATACCCAACGGGCTCGGAAAGTGCAACGAAACCATCAAATTTTAGTTAGAAACTGTATTTTTGTCGATTTTTATTGAATTTGAACTATATTTCAACGTTTTTTGATGGTTCTGAGCCACCAAACACACTTAAAGCATGCAGAATCGACTCAGAATAGGAAAAGGAGACGTTTAGGTCAATTTTATGCATTCTGACGTTCGTAGATACAAGAAAACTGTTAAAATTCTTCAGAAACGTCACTTTTGAAGTGTTTTCTTGTACTTTTAAGCCAATCCGATACCCTACGGGCTCGGAAAGTGCAACGAAACCATCAAATTTTAGCTAGAAACTGTGTTTTTGTCGATTTTTATTGAATTTGAACTATATTTCAACGTTTTTTGATGGTTCTGAGCCACCAAACACACTTAAAGCATGCAGAATCGACTCAGAATAGGAAAAGGAGAAGTTTAGGTCAATTTTATGCATTCTGGCGTTCGTAGATACAAGAAAACTGTTAAAATTCTTCAGAAACGTCACTTTTGTAGTGTTTTCTTGTACTTTTAAGCCAATCAGATACCCTACGGGCTCGGAAAGTGCAACGAAACCATCAAATTTTAGCTAGAAACTGTATTTTTGTCGATTTTTATTGAATTTGAACTATATTTCAACGTTTTTTGATGGTTCTGAGCCACCAAACACACTTAAAGCATGCAGAATCGACTCAGAATAGGAAAAGGAGACGTTTAGGTCAATTTTATGCATTCTGGCGTTCATAGATACAAGAAAACTGTTAAAATTCTTCAGAAACGTCACTTTTGAAGTGTTTTCTTGTACTTTTAAGCCAATCAGATACCCTACGGGCTCGGAAAGTGCAACGAAACCATCAAATTTTAGCTAGAAACTGAATTTTTGTCGATTTTTATTGAATTTGAACTATATTTCAAAGTTTTTTGATGGTTCTGAGCCACCAAACACACTTAAAGCATGCAGAATCGACTCAGAATAGGAAAAGGAGACGTTTAGGTCAATTTCATGCATTCTGGCGTTCGTAGATACAAGAAAACTGTTAAAATTCTTCAGAAACGTCACTTTTGAAGTGTTTTCTTGTACTTTTAAGCCAATCAGATACCCTACGGGCTCGGAAAGTGCAACGAAACCATCAAATTTTAGCTAGAAACTGTATTTTTGTCGATTTTTATTGAATTTGAACTATATTTCAACGTTTTTTGATGGTTCTGAGCCACCAAACACACTTAAAGCATGCAGAATCGACTCAGAATAGGAAAAGGAGACGTTTAGGTCAATTTTATGCATTCTGGCGTTCGTAGATACAAGAAAACTGTTAAAATTCTTCAGAAACGTCACTTTTGGAGTGTTTTCTTGTACTTTTAGGCCAGTCAGATACACTTCGGGCTCGGAAAGTGCAACGAAACCATCAAATTTTAGCTAGAAACTGTATTTTTGTCGATTTTTATTGAATTTGAACTATATTTCAACGTTTATTGATGGTTCTGAGCCACCAAACACACTTAAAGCATGCAGAATCGACTCAGAATAGGAAAAGGAGACGTTTAGGTCAATTTTATGGGTTCTGGCGTTCGTAGATACAAGAAAACTGTTAAAATTCTTCAGAAACGTCACTTTTGAAGTGTTTTCTTGTACTTTTAAGCCAATCAGATACCCAACGGGCTCGGAAAGTGCAACGAAACCATCAAATTTTAGCTAGAAACTGTATTTTTGTCGATTTTTATTGAATTTGAACTATATTTCAACGTTTTTTGATGCTTCTGAGCCACCAAACGCACTTAAAGCATGCAGAATCGACTCAGAATAGGAAAAGGAGAGGTTTAGGTCAATTTTATGCATTCTGGCGTTCGTAGATACAAGAAAACTGTTAAAATTCTTCAGAAACGTCACTTTTGAAGTGTTTTCTTGTACTTTTAAGCCAATCAGATACCCAACGGGCTCGGAAAGTGCAACGAAACCATCAAATTTTAGTTAGAAACTGTATTTTTGTCGATTTTTATTGAATTTGAACTATATTTCAACGTTTTTTGATGGTTCTGAGCCACCAAACACACTTAAAGCATGCAGAATCGACTCAGAATAGGAAAAGGAGACGTTTAGGTCAATTTTATGCATTCTGACGTTCGTAGATACAAGAAAACTGTTAAAATTCTTCAGAAACGTCACTTTTGAAGTGTTTTCTTGTACTTTTAAGCCAATCCGATACCCTACGGGCTCGGAAAGTGCAACGAAACCATCAAATTTTAGCTAGAAACTGTGTTTTTGTCGATTTTTATTGAATTTGAACTATATTTCAACGTTTTTTGATGGTTCTGAGCCACCAAACACACTTAAAGCATGCAGAATCGACTCAGAATAGGAAAAGGAGAAGTTTAGGTCAATTTTATGCATTCTGGCGTTCGTAGATACAAGAAAACTGTTAAAATTCTTCAGAAACGTCACTTTTGAAGTGTTTTCTTGTACTTTTAAGCCAATCAGATACCCTACGGGCTCGGAAAGTGCAACGAAACCATCAAATTTTAGCTAGAAACTGTATTTTTGTCGATTTTTATTGAATTTGAACTATATTTCAACGTTTTTTGATGGTTCTGAGCCACCAAACACACTTAAAGCATGCAGAATCGACTCAGAATAGGAAAAGGAGACGTTTAGGTCAATTTTATGCATTCTGGCGTTCGTAGATACAAGAAAACTGTTAAAATTCTTCAGAAACGTCACTTTTGAAGTGTTTTCTTGTACTTTTAAGCCAATCAGATACCCTACGGGCTCGGAAAGTGCAACGAAACCATCAAATTTTAACTAGAAACTGTATTTTTGTCGATTTTTATTGAATTTGAACTATATTTCAACGTTTTTTGATGGTTCTGAGCCACCAAACACACTTAAAGCATGCAGAATCGACTCAGAATAGGAAAAGGAGACGTTTAGGTCAATTTTATGCATTCTGGCGTTCGTAGATACAAGAAAACTGTTAAAATTCTTCAGAAACGTCACTTTTGAAGTGTTTTCTTGTACTTTTAAGCCAATCAGATACCCTACGGGCTCGGAAAGTGCAACGAAACCATCAAATTTTAGCTAGAAACTGTATTTTTGTCGATTTTTATTGAATTTGAACTATATTTCAACGTTTTTTGATGGTTCTGAGCCACCAAACACACTTAAAGCATGCAGAATCGACTCAGAATAGGAAAAGGAGACGTTTAGGTCAATTTTATGCATTCTGGCGTTCGTAGATACAAGAAAACTGTTAAAATTCTTCAGAAACGTCACTTTTGAAGTGTTTTCTTGTACTTTTAAGCCAATCAGATACCCTACGGGCTCGGAAAGTGCAACGAAACCATCAAATTTTAGCTAGAAACTGTATTTTTGTCGATTTTTATTGAATTTGAACTATATTTCAACGTTTTTTGATGGTTCTAAGCCACCAAACACACTTAAAGCATGCAGAATCGACTCGGAATAGGAAAAGGAGACGTTTAGGTCAATTTTATGCATTCTGGCGTTCGTAGATACAAGAAAACTGTTAAAATTCTTCAGAAACGTCACTTTTGAAGTGTTTTCTTGTACTTTTAAGCCAATCAGATACCCTACGGGCTCGGAAAGTGCAACGAAACCATCAAATTTTAGCTAGAAACTGTATTTTTGTCGATTTTTATTGAATTTGAACTATATTTCAACGTTTTTTGATGGTTCTGAGCCACCAAACACACTTAAAGCATGCAGAATCGACTCAGAATAGGAAAAGGAGACGTTTAGGTCAATTTTATGCATTCTGGCGTTCGTTGATACAAGAAAACTGTTAAAATTCTTCAGAAACGTCACTTTTGAAGTGTTTTCTTGTACTTTTAAGCCAATCAGATACCCTACGGGCTCGGAAAGTGCAACGAAACCATCAAATTTTAGCTAGAAACTGCATTTTTGTCGATTTTTATTGAATTTGAACTATATTTCAACGTTTTTTGATGGTTCTGAGCCACCAAACACACTTAAAGCATGCAGAATCGACTCAGAATAGGAAAAGGAGACGTTTAGGTCAATTTTATGCATTCTGGCGTTCGTAGATACAAGAAAACTGTTAAAATTCTTCAGAAACGTCACTTTTGAAGTGTTTTCTTCTACTTTTAAGCCAATCAGATACCCTACGGGCTCGGAAAGTGCAACGAAACCATCAAATTTTAGCTAGAAACTGTATTTTTGTCGATTTTTATTGAATTTGAACTATATTTCAACGTTTTTTGATGGTTCTGAGCCACCAAACACACTTAAAGCATGCAGAATCGACTCAGAATAGGAAAAGGAGACGTTTAGGTCAATTTTATGCATTCTGGCGTTCGTAGATACAAGAAAACTGTTAAAATTCTTCAGAAACGTCACTTTTGAAGTGTTTTCTTGTACTTTTAAGCCAATCAGATACCCTACGGGCTCGGAAAGTGCAACGAAACCATCAAATTTTAGCTAGAAACTGTATTTCTGTCGATTTTTATTGAATTTGAACTATATTTCAACGTTTTTTGATGGTTCTGAGCCACCAAACACACTTAAAGCATGCAGAATCGACTCAGAATAGGAAAAGGAGACGTTTAGGTCAATTTTATGCATTCTGGCGTTCGTAGATACAAGAAAACTGTTAAAATTCTTCAGAAACGTCACTTTTGAAGTGTTTTCTTGTACTTTTAAGCCAATCAGATACCCTACGGGCTCGGAAAGTGCAACGAAACCATCAAATGTTAGCTAGAAACTGTATTTTTGTCGATTTTTATTGAATTTGAACTATATTTCAACGTTTTTTGATGGTTCTGAGCCACCAAACACACTTAAAGCATGCAGAATCGACTCAGAATAGGAAAAGGAGACGTTTAGGTCAATTTTATGCATTCTGGCGTTCGTAGATACAAGAAAACTGTTAAACTTCTTCAGAAACGTCACTTTTGAAGTGTTTTCTTGTACTTTTAAGCCAATCAGATACCCAACGGGCTCGGAAAGTGCAACGAAACCATCAAATTTTAGCTAGAAACTGTATTTTTGTCGATTTTTATTGAATTTGAACTATATTTCAACGTTTTTTGATGGTTCTGAGCCACCAAACACACTTAAAGCATGCAGAATCGACTCAGAATAGGAAAAGGAGACGTTTAGGTCAATTTTATGCATTCTGGCGTTCGTAGATCCAAGAAAACTGTTAAAATTCTTCAGAAACGTCACTTTTGAAGTGTTTTCTTGTACTTTTAAGCCAATCAGATACCCAACGGGCTCGGAAAGTGCAACGAAACCATCAAATTTTAGCTAGAAACTGTATTTTTGTCGATTTTTATTGAATTTGAACTATATTTCAACGTTTTTTTGATGGTTCTGAGCCACCAAACACACTTAAAGCATGCAGAATCGACTCAGAATAGGAAAAGGAGACGTTTAGGTCAATTTTATGCATTCTGGCGTTCGTAGATACAAGAAAACTGTTAAAATTCTTCAGAAACGTCACTTTTGAAGTGTTTTCTTGTACTTTTAAGCCAATCAGATACCCTACGGGCTCGGAAAGTGCAACGAAACCATCAAATTTTAGCTAGAAACTGTATTTTTGTCGATTTTTATTGAATTTGAACTATATTTCAACGTTTTTTGATGGTTCTGAGCCACCAAACACACTTAAAACATGCAGAATCGACTCAGAATAGGAAAAGGAGACGTTTAGGTCAATTTTATGCATTCTGGCGTTCGTAGATACAAGAAAACTGTTAAAATTCTTCAGAAACGTCACTTTTGAAGTGTTTTCTTGTACTTTTAAGCCAATCAGATACCCTACGGGCTCGGAAAGTGCAACGAAACCATCAAATTTTAGCTAGAAACTGTATTTTTGTCGATTTTTATTGAATTTGAACTATATTTCAACGTTTTTTGATGGTTCTGAGCCACCAAACACACTTAAAGCATGCAGAATCGACTCAGAATAGGAAAAGGAGACGTTTAGGTCAATTTTATGCATTCTGGCGTTCGTAGATACAAGAAAACTGTTAAAATTCTTCAGAAACGTCACTTTTGAAGTGTTTTCTTGTACTTTTAAGCCAATCAGATACCCTACGGGCTCGGAAAGTGCAACGAAACCATCAAATTTTAGCTAGAAACTGTATTTTTGTCGATTTTTATTGAATTTGAACTATATTTCAACGTTTTTTGATGGTTCTGAGCCACCAAACACACTTAAAGCATGCAGAATCGACTCAGAATAGGAAAAGGAGACGTTTAGGTCAATTTTATGCATTCTGGCGTTCGTAGATACAAGAAAACTGTTAAAATTCTTCAGAAACGTCACTTTTGAAGTGTTTTCTTGTACTTTTAAGCCAATCAGATACCCTACGGGCTCGGAAAGTGCAACGAAACCATCAAATTTTAGCTAGAAACTGTATTTTTGTCGATTTTTATTGAATTTGAACTATATTTCAACGTTTTTTGATGGTTCTGAGCCACCAAACACACTTAAAGCATGCAGAATCGACTCAGAATAGGAAAAGGAGACGTTTAGGTCAATTTTATGCATTCTGGCGTTCGTAGATACAAGAAAACTGTTAAAATTCTTCAGAAACGTCACTTTTGAAGTGTTTTCTTGTACTTTTAAGCCAATCAGATACCCTACGGGCTCGGAAAGTGCAACGAAACCATCAAATTTTAGCTAGAAACTGTATTTTTGTCGATTTTTATTGAATTTGAACTATATTTCAACGTTTTTTGATGGTTCTGAGCCACCAAACACACTTAAAGCATGCAGAATCGACTCAGAATAGGAAAAGGAGACGTTTAGGTCAATTTTATGCATTCTGGCGTTCGTAGATACAAGAAAACTGTTAAAATTCTTCAGAAACGTCACTTTTGAAGTGTTTTCTTGTACTTTTAAGCCAATCAGATACCCTACGGGCTCGGAAAGTGCAACGAAACCATCAAATTTTAGCTAGAACCTGTATTTTTGTCGATTTTAATTGAATTTGAACTATATTTCAACGTTTTTTGATGGTTCTGAGCCACCAAACACACTTAAAGCATGCAGAATCGACTCAGAATAGGAAAAGGAGACGATTAGGTCAATTTTATGCATTCTGGCGTTCGTAGATACAAGAAAACTGTTAAAATTCTTCAGAAACGTCACTTTTGAAGTGTTTTCTTGTACTTTTAAGCCAATCAGATACCCTACGGGCTCGGAAAGTGCAACGAAACCACAAATTTTAGCTAGAAACTGTATTTTTGTCGATTTTTATTGAATTTGAACTATATTTCAACGTTTTTTGATGGTTCTGAGCCACCAAACACACTTAAAGCATGCAGAATCGACTCAGAATAGGAAAAGGAGACGTTTAGGTCAATTTTATGCATTCTGGCGTTCGTAGATACAAGAAAACTGTTAAAATTCTTCAGAAACGTCACTTTTGAAGTGTTTTCTTGTACTTTTAAGCCAATCAGATACCCTACGGGCTCGGAAAGTGCAACGAAACCATCAAATTTTAGCTAGAAACTGTATTTTTTGTCGATTTTTATTGAATTTGAACTATATTTCAACGTTTTTTGATGGTTCTGAGCCACCAAACACACTTAAAGCATGCAGAATCGACTCAGAATAGGAAAAGGAGACGTTTAGGTCAATTTTATGCATTCTGGCGTTCGTAAATACAAGAAAACTGTTAAAATTCTTCAGAAACGTCACTTTTGAAGTGTTTTCTTGTACTTTTAAGCCAATCAGATACCCTACGGGCTCGGAAAGTGCAACGAAACCATCAAATTTTAGCTAGAAACTGTATTTTTGTCGATTTTTATTGAATTTGAACTATATTTCAACGTTTTTTGATGGTTCTGAGCCACCAAACACACTTAAAGCATGCAGAATCGACTCAGAATAGGAAAATGAGACGTTTAGGTCAATTTTATGCATTCTGGCGTTCGCAGATACAAGAAAACTGTAAAAATTCTTCAGAAACGTCACTTTTGAAGTGTTTTCTTGTACTTTTAAGCCAATCAGATACCCTACGGGCTCGGAAAGTGCAACGAAACCATCAAATTTTAGCTAGAAACTGTATTTTTGTCGATTTTTATAGAATTTGAACTATATTTCAACGTTTTTTGATGGTTCTGAGCCACCAAACACACTTAAAGCATGCAGAATCGACTCAGAATAGGAAAAGGAGACGTTTAGGTCAATTTTATGCATTCTGGCGTTCGTAGATACAAGAAAACTGTTAAAATTCTTCAGAAACGTCACTTTTGAAGTGTTTTCTTGTACTTTTAAGCCAATCAGATACCCTACGGGCTCGGAACGTGCAACGAAACCATCAAATTTTAGATAGAAACTGTATTTTTGTCGATTTTTATTGAATTTGAACTATATTTCAACGTTTTTTGATGGTTCTGAGCCACCAAACACACTTAAAGCATGCAGAATCGACTCAGAATAGGAAAAGGAGACGTTTAGGTCAATTTTATGCATTCTGGCGTTCGTAGATACAAGAAAACTGTTAAAATTCTTCAGAAACGTCACTTTTGAAGTGTTTTCTTGTACTTTTAAGCCAATCAGATACCCTACGGGCTCGGAAAGTGCAACGAAACCATCAAATTTTAGCTAGAAACTGTATTTTTGTCGATTTTTATTGAATTTGAACTATATTTCAACGTTTTTGATGGTTCTGAGCCACCAAACACACTTAAAGCATGCAGAATCGACTCAGAATAGGAAAAGGAGACGTTTAGGTCAATTTTATGCATTCTGGCGTTCGTAGATACAAGAAAACTGTTAAAATTCTTCAGAAACGTCACTTTTGAAGTGTTTTCTTGTACTTTTAAGCCAATCAGATACCCTACGGGCTCGGAAAGTGCAACGAAACCATCAAATTTTAGCTAGAAACTGTATTTTTGTCGATTTTTATTGAATTTGAACTATATTTCAACGTTTTTTGATGGTTCTGAGCCACCAAACACACTTAAAGCATGCAGAATCGACTCAGAATAGGAAAAGGAGACGTTTAGGTCAATTTTATGCATTCTGGCGTTCGTAGATACAAGAAAACTGTTAAAATTCTTCAGAAACGTCACTTTTGAAGTGTTTTCTTGTACTTTTAAGCCAATCAGATACCCTACGGGCTCGGAAAGTGCAACGAAACCATCAAATTTTAGCTAGAAACCGTATTTTTGTCGATTTTTATTGAATTTGAACTATATTTCAACGTTTTTTGATGGTTCTGAGCCACCAAACACACTTAAAGCATGCAGAATCGACTCAGAATAGGAAAAGGAGACGTTTAGGTCAATTTTATGCATTCTGGCGTTCGTAGATACAAGAAAACTGTTAAAATTCTTCAGAAACGTCACTTTTGAAGTGTTTTCTTGTACTTTTAAGCCAATCAGATACCCTACGGGCTCGGAAAGTGCAACGAAACCATCAAATTTTAGCTAGAAACTGTATTTTTGTCGATTTTTATTGAATTTGAACTATATTTCAACGTTTTTGATGGTTCTGAGCCACCAAACACACTTAAAGCATGCAGAATCGACTCAGAATAGGAAAAGGAGACGTTTAGGTCAATTTTATGCATTCTGGCGTTCGTAGATACAAGAAAACTGTTAAAATTCTTCAGAAACGTCACTTTTGAAGTGTTTTCTTGTACTTTTAAGCCAATCAGATACCCTACGGGCTCGGAAAGTGCAACGAAACCATCAAATTTTAGCTAAAAACTGTATTTTTGTCGATTTTTATTGAATTTGAACTATATTTCAACGGTTTTTGATGGTTCTGAGCCACCAAACACACTTAAAGCATGCAGAATCGACTCAGAATAGGAAAAGGAGACGTTTAGGTCAATTTTATGCATTCTGGCGTTCGTAGATACACGAAAACTGTTAAAATTCTTCAGAAACGTCACTTTTGAAGTGTTTTCTTGTACTTTTAAGCCAATCAGATACCCTACGGGCTCGGAAAGTGCAACGAAACCATCAAATTTTAGCTAGAAACTGTATTTTTGTCGATTTTTATTGAATTTGAACTATATTTCATCGTTTTTTGATGGTTCTGAGCCACCAAACACACTTAAAGCATGCAGAATCGACTCAGAATAGGAAAAGGAGACGTTTAGGTCAATTTTATGCATTCTGGCGTTCGTAGATACAAGAAAACTGTTAAAATTCTTCAGAAACGTCACTTTTGAAGTGTTTTCTTGTACTTTTAAGCCAATCAGATACCCTACGGGCTCGGAAAGTGCAACGAAACCATCAAATTTTAGCTAGAAGCTGTATTTTTGTCGATTTTTATTGAATTTGAACTATATTTCAACGTTTTTTGATGGTTCTGAGCCACCAAACACACTTAAAGCATGCAGAATCGACTCAGAATAGGAAAAGGAGACGTTTAGGTCAATTTTATGCATTCTGGCGTTCGTAGATACAAGAAAACTGTTAAAATTCTTCAGAAACGTCACTTTTGAAGTGTTTTCTTGTACTTTTAAGCCAATCAGATACCCTACGGGCTCGGAAAGTGCAACGAAACCATCAAATTTTAGCTAGAAACTGTATTTTTGTCGATTTTTATTGAATTTGAACTATATTTCAACGTTTTTTGATGGTTCTGAGCCACCAAACACACTTAAAGCATGCAGAATCGACTCAGAATAGGAAAAGGAGACGTTTAGGTCAATTTTATGCATTCTGGCGTTCGTAGATACAAGAAAACTGTAAAAATTCTTCAGAAACGTCACTTTTGAAGTGTTTTCTTGTACTTTTAAGCCAATCAGATACCCTACGGGCTCGGAAAGTGCAACGAAACCATCAAATTTTAGCTAGAAACTGTATTTTTGTCGATTTTTATTGAATTTGAACTATATTTCAACGTTTTTTGATGGTTCTGAGCCACCAAACACACTTAAAGCATGCAGAATCGACTCAGAATAGGAAAAGGAGACGTTTAGGTCAATTTTATGCATTCTGGCGTTCGAAGATACAAGAAAACTGTTAAAATTCTTCAGAAACGTCACTTTTGAAGTGTTTTCTTGTACTTTTAAGCCAATCAGATACCCTACGGGCTCGGAAAGTGCAACGAAACCATCAAATTTTAGCTAGAAACTGTATTTTTGTCGATTTTTATTGAATTTGAACTATATTTCAACGTTTTTTGATGGTTCTGAGCCACCAAACACACTTAAAGCATGCAGAATCGACTCAGAATAGGAAAAGGAGACGTTTAGGTCAATTTTATGCATTCTGGCGTTCGTAGATACAAGAAAACTGTTAAAATTCTTCAGAAACGTCACTTTTGAAGTGTTTTCTTGTACTTTTAAGCCAATCAGATACCCTAGGGGCTCGGAAAGTGCAACGAAACCATCAAATTTTAGCTAGAAACTGTATTTTTGTCGATTTTTATTGAATTTGAACTATATTTCAACGTTTTTTTGATGGTTCTGAGCCACCAAACACACTTAAAGCATGCAGAATCGACTCAGAATAGGAAAAGGAGACGTTTAGGTCAATTTTATGCATTCTGGCGTTCGTAGACACAAGAAAACTGTTAAAATTCTTCAGAAACGTCACTTTTGAAGTGTTGTCTTGTACTTTTAAGCCAATCAGATACCCTACGGGCTCGGAAAGTGCAACGAAACCATCAAATTTTAGCTAGAAACTGTATTTTTGTCGATTTTTATTGAATTTGAACTATATTTCAACGTTTTTTGATGGTTCTGAGCCACCAAACACACTTAAAGCATGCAGAATCGACTCAGAATAGGAAAAGGAGACGTTTAGGTCAATTTTATGCATTCTGGCGTTCGTAGATACAAGAAAACTGTTAAAATTCTTCAGAAACGTCACTTTTGAAGTGTGTTCTTGTACTTTTAAGCCAATCAGATACCCTACGGGCTCGGAAAGTGCAACGAAACCATCAAATTTTAGCTAGAAACTGTATTTTTGTCGATTTTTATTGAATTTGAACTATATTTCAACGTTTTTTGATGGTTCTGAGCCACCAAACACACTTAAAGCATGCAGAATCGACTCAGAATAGGAAAAGGAGACGTTTAGGTCAATTTTATGCATTCTGGCGTTCGTAGATACAAGAAAACTGTTAAAATTCTTCAGAAACGTCACTTTTGAAGTGTTTTCTTGTACTTTTAAGCCAATCAGATACCCTACGGGCTCGGAAAGTGCAACGAAACCATCAAATTTTAGCTAGAAACTGTATTTTTGTCGATTTTTATTGAATTTGAACTATATTTCAAAGTTTTTTGATGGTTCTGAGCCACCAAACACACTTAAAGCATGCAGAATCGACTCAGAATAGGAAAAGGAGACGTTTAGGTCAATTTTATGCATTCTGGCGTTCGTAGATACAAGAAAACTGTTAAAATTCTTCAGAAACGTCACTTTTGAAGTGTTTTCTTGTACTTTTAAGCCAATCAGATACCCTACGGGCTCGGAAAGTGCAACGAAACCATCAAATTTTAGCTAGAAACTGTATTTTTGTCGATTTTTATTGAATTTGAACTATATTTCAACGTTTTTTGATGCTTCTGAGCCACCAAACACACTTAAAGCATGCAGAATCGACTCAGAATAGGAAGAGGAGACGTTTAGGTCAATTTTATGCATTCTGGCGTTCGTAGATACAAGAAAACTGTTAAAATTCTTCAGAAACGTCACTTTTGAAGTGTTTTCTTGTACTTTTAAGCCAATCAGATGCCCGACGGGCTCGGAAAGTGCAACGAAACCATCAAATTTTAGCTAGAAACTGTATTTTTGTCGATTTTTATCGAATTTGAACTATATTTCAACGTTTTTTGATGGTTCTGAGCCACCAAACACACTTAAAGCATGCAGAATCGACTCAGAATAGGAAAAGGAGACGTTTAGGTCAATTTTATGCATTCTGGCGTTCGTAGATACAAGAAAACTGTTAAAATTCTTCAGAAACGTCACTTTTGAAGTGTTTTCTTGTACTTTTAAGCCAATCAGATACCCTACGGGCTCGGAAAGTGCAACGAAACCATCAAATTTTAGCTAGAAACTGTATTTTTGTCGATTTTTATTGAATTTGAACTATATTTCAAAGTTTTTTGATGGTTCTGAGCCACCAAACACACTTAAAGCATGCAGAATCGACTCAGAATAGGAAAAGGAGACGTTTAGGTCAATTTTATGCATTCTGGCGTTCGTAGATACAAGAAAACTGTTAAAATTCTTCAGAAACGTCACTTTTGAAGTGTTTTCTTGTACTTTTAAGCCAATCAGATACCCTACGGGCTCGGAAAGTGCAACGAAACCATCAAATTTTAGCTAGAAACTGTATTTTTGTTGATTTTTATTGAATTTGAACTATATTTCAACGTTTTTTGATGGTTCTGAGCCACCAAACACACTTAAAGCATGCAGAATCGACTCAGAATAGGAAAAGGAGACGTTTAGGTCAATTTTATGCATTCTGGCGTTCGTAGATACAAGAAAACTGTTAAAATTCTGCAGAAACGTCACTTTTGAAGTGTTTTCTTGTACTTTTAAGCCAATCAGATACCCTACGGGCTCGGAAAGTGCAACGAAACCATCAAATTTTAGCTAGAAACTGTATTTTTGTCGATTTTTATTGAATTTGAACTATATTTCAACGTTTTTTGATGGTTCTGAGCCACCAAACACACTTAAAGCATGCAGAATCGACTCAGAATAGGAAAAGGAGACGTTTAGGTCAATTTTATGCATTCTGGCGTTCGTAGATACAAGAAAACTGTTAAAATTCTTCAGAAACGTCACTTTTGAAGTGTTTTCTTGTACTTTTAAGCCAATCAGATACCCTACGGGCTCGGAAAGTGCAACGAAACCATCAAATTTTAGCTAGAAACTGTATTTTTGTCGATTTTTATTGAATTTGAACTATATTTCAACGTTTTTTGATGGTTCTGAGCCACCAAAAACACTTAAAGCATGCAGAATCGACTCAGAATAGGAAAAGGAGACGTTTAGGTCAATTTTATGCATTCTGGCGTTCGTAGATACAAGAAAACTGTTAAAATTCTTCAGAAACGTCACTTTTGAAGTGTTTTCTTGTACTTTTAAGCCAATCAGATACCCTACGGGCTCGGAAAGTGCAACGAAACCATCAAATTTTAGCTAGAAACTGTATTTTTGTCGATTTTTATTGAATTTGAACTATATTTCAACGTTTTTTGATGGTTCTGAGCCACCAAACACACTTAAAGCATGCAGAATCGACTCAGAATAGGAAAAGGAGACGTTTAGGTCAATTTTATGCATTCTGGCGTTCGTAGATACAAGAAAACTGTTAAAATTCTTCAGAAACGTCACTTTTGAAGTGTTTTCTTGTACTTTTAAGCCAATCAGATACCCTACGGGCTCGGAAAGTGCAACGAAACCATCAAATTTTAGCTAGAAACTGTATTTTTGTCGATTTTTATTGAATTTGAACTATATTTCAACGTTTTTTGATGGTTCTGAGCCACCAAACACACTTAAAGCATGCAGAATCGACTCAGAATAGGAAAAGGAGACGTTTAGGTCAATTTTATGCATTCTGGCGTTCGTAGATGCAAGAAAACTGTTAAAATTCTTCAGAAACGTCACTAATGAAGTGTTTTCTTGTACTTTTAAGCCAATCAGATACCCTACGGGCTCGGAAAGTGCAACGAAACCATCAAATTTTAGCTAGAAACTGTATTTTTGTCGATCTTTATTGAATTTGAACTATATTTCAACGTTTTTTGATGGTTCTGAGCCACCAAACACACTTAAAGCATGCAGAATCGACTCAGAATAGGAAAAGGAGACGTTTAGGTCAATTTTATGCATTCTGGCGTTCGTAGATACAAGAAAACTGTTAAAATTCTTCAGAAACGTCACTTTTGAAGTGTTTTCTTGTACTTTTAAGCCAATCAGATACCCTACGGGCTCGGAAAGTGCAACGAAACCATCAAATTTTAGCTAGAAACTGTATTTTTGTCGATTTTTATTGAATTTGAACTATATTTCAACGTTTTTTGATGGTTCTGAGCCACCAAACACACTTAAAGCATGCAGAATCGACTCAGAATAGGAAAAGGAGACGTTTAGGTCAATTTTATGCATTCTGGCGTTCGTAGATGCAAGAAAACTGTTAAAATTCTTCAGAAACGTCACTTTTGAAGTGTTTTCTTGTACTTTTAAGCCAATCAGATACCCTACGGGCTCGGAAAGTGCAACGAAACCATCAAATTTTAGCTAGAAACTGTATTTTTGTCGATTTTTATTGAATTTGAACTATATTTCAACGTTTTTTGATGGTTCTGAGCCACCAAACACACTTAAAGCATGCAGAATCGACTCAGAATAGGAAAAGGAGACGTTTAGGTCAATTTATGCATTCTGGCGTTCGTAGATACAAGAAAACTGTTAAAATTCTTTAGAAACGGTCAATTTTATGCATTCTGGCGTTCGTAGATACAAGAAAACTGTTAAAATTCTTCAGAAACGTCACTTTTGAAGTGTTTTCTTGTACTTTTAAGCCAATCAGATACCCTACGGGCTCGGAAAGTGCAACGAAACCATCAAATTTTAGCTAGAAACTGTATTTTTGTCGATTTTTATTGAATTTGAACTATATTTCAACGTTTTTTGATGGTTCTGAGCCACCAAACACACTTAAAGCATGCAGAATCGACTCAGAATAGGAAAAGGAGACGTTTAGGTCAATTTTATGCATTCTGGCGTTCGTAGATACAAGAAAACTGTTAAAATTCTTCAGAAACGTCACTTTTGAAGTGTTTTCTTGTACTTTTAAGCCAATCAGATACCCTACGGGCTCGGAAAGTGCAACGAAACCATCAAATTTTAGCTAGAAACTGTATTTTTGTCGATTTTTATTGAATTTGAACTATATTTCAACGTTTTTTGATGGTTCTGAGCCACCAAACACACTTAAAGCATGCAGAATCGACTCAGAATAGGAAAAGGAGACGTTTAGGTCAATTTTATGCATTCTGGCGTTCGTAGATACAAGAAAACTGTTAAAATTCTTCAGAAACGTCACTTTTGAAGTGTTTTCTTGTACTTTTAAGCCAATCAGATACCCTACGGGCTCGGAAAGTGCAACGAAACCATCAAATTTTAGCTAGAAACTGTATTTTTGTCGATTTTTATAGAATTTGAACTATATTTCAACGTTTTTTGATGGTTCTGAGCCACCAAACACACTTAAAGCATGCAGAATCGACTCAGAATAGGAAAAGGAGACGTTTAGGTCAATTTTATGCATTCTGGCGTTCGTAGATACAAGAAAACTGTTAAAATTCTTCAGAAACGTCACTTTTGAAGTGTTTTCTTGTACTTTTAAGCCAATCAGATACCCTACGGGCTCGGAAAGTGCAACGAAACCATCAAATTTTAGCTAGAAACTGTATTTTTGTCGATTTTTATTGAATTTGAACTATATTTCAACGTTTTTTGATGGTTCTGAGCCACCAAACACACTTAAAGCATGCAGAATCGACTCAGAATAGGAAAAGGAGACGTTTAGGTCAATTTTATGCATTCTGGCGTTCGTAGATACAAGAAAACTGTTAAAATTCTTCAGAAACGTCACTTTTGAAGTGTTTTCTTGTACTTTTAAGCCAATCAGATACCCTACGGGCTCGGAAAGTGCAACGAAACCATCAAATTTTAGCTAGAAACTGTATTTTTGTCGATTTTTATAGAATTTGAACTATATTTCAACGTTTTTTGATGGTTCTGAGCCACCAAACACACTTAAAGCATGCAGAATCGACTCAGAATAGGAAAAGGAGACGTTTAGGTCAATTTTATGCATTCTGGCGTTCGTAGATACAAGAAAACTGTTAAAATTCTTCAGAAACGTCACTTTTGAAGTGTTTTCTTGTACTTTTAAGCCAATCAGATACCCTACGGGCTCGGAAAGTGCAACGAAACCATCAAATTTTAGCTAGAAACTGTATTTTTGTCGATTTTTATTGAATTTGAACTATATTTCAACGTTTTTTGATGGTTCTGAGCCACCAAACACACTTAAAGCATGCAGAATCGACTCAGAATAGGAAAAGGAGACGTTTAGGTCAATTTTATGCATTCTGGCGTTCGTAGATACAAGAAAACTGTTAAAATTCTTCAGAAACGTCACTTTTGAAGTGTTTTCTTGTACTTTTAAGCCAATCAGATACCCTACGGGCTCGGAAAGTGCAACGAAACCATCAAATTTTAGCTAGAAACTGTATTTTTGTCGATTTTTATTGAATTTGAACTATATTTCAACGTTTTTTGATGGTTCTGAGCCACCAAACACACTTAAAGCATGCAGAATCGACTCAGAATAGGAAAAGGAGACGTTTAGGTCAATTTTATGCATTCTGGCGTTCGTAGATACAAGAAAACTGTTAAAATTCTTCAGAAACGTCACTTTTGAAGTGTTTTCTTGTACTTTTAAGCCAATCAGATACCCTACGGGCTCGGAAAGTGCAACGAAACCATCAAATTTTAGCTAGAAACTGTATTTTTGTCGATTTTTATAGAATTTGAACTATATTTCAACGTTTTTTGATGGTTCTGAGCCACCAAACACACTTAAAGCATGCAGAATCGACTCAGAATAGGAAAAGGAGACGTTTAGGTCAATTTTATGCATTCTGGCGTTCGTAGATACAAGAAAACTGTTAAAATTCTTCAGAAACGTCACTTTTGAAGTGTTTTCTTGTACTTTTAAGCCAATCAGATACCCTACGGGCTCGGAAAGTGCAACGAAACCATCAAATTTTAGCTAGAAACTGTATTTTTGTCGATTTTTATTGAATTTGAACTATATTTCAACGTTTTTTGATGGTTCTGAGCCACCAAACACACTTAAAGCATGCAGAATCGACTCAGAATAGGAAAAGGAGACGTTTAGGTCAATTTTATGCATTCTGGCGTTCGTAGATACAAGAAAACTGTTAAAATTCTTCAGAAACGTCACTTTTGAAGTGTTTTCTTGTACTTTTAAGCCAATCAGATACCCTACGGGCTCGGAAAGTGCAACGAAACCATCAAATTTTAGCTAGAAACTGTATTTTTGTCGATTTTTATTGCATTTGAACTATATTTCAACGTTTTTTGATGGTTCTGAGCCACCAAACACACTTAAAGCATGCAGAATCGACTCAGAATAGGAAAAGGAGACGTTTAGGTCAATTTTATGCATTCTGGCGTTCGTAGATACAAGAAAACTGTTAAAATTCTTCAGAAACGTCACTTTTGAAGTGTTTTCTTGTACTTTTAAGCCAATCAGATACCCTACGGGCTCGGAAAGTGCAACGAAACCATCAAATTTTAGCTAGAAACTGTATTTTTGTCGATTTTTATTGAATTTGAACTATATTTCAACGTTTTTTGATGGTTCTGAGCCACCAAACACATTTAAAGCATGCAGAATCGACTCAGAATAGGAAAAGGAGACGTTTAGGTCAATTTTATGCATTCTGGCGTTCGTAGATACAAGAAAACTGTTAAAATTCTTCAGAAACGTCACTTTTGAAGTGTTTTCTTGTACTTTTAAGCCAATCAGATACCCTACGGGCTCGGAAAGTGCAACGAAACCATCAAATTTTAGCTAGAAACTGTATTTTTGTCGATGTTTATTGAATTTGAACTATATTTCAACGTTTTTTGATGGTTCTGAGCCACCAAACACACTTAAAGCATGCAGAATCGACTCAGAACAGGAAAAGGAGAAGTTTAGGTCAATTTTATGCATTCTGGCGTTCGTAGATACAAGAAAACTGTTAAAATTCTTCAGAAACGTCACTTTTGAAGTGTTTTCTTGTATTTTTAATCCAATCAGATACCCTACGGGCTCGGAAAGTGCAACGAAACCATCAAATTTTAGCTAGAAACTGTATTTTTGTCGATTTTTATTGAATTTGAACAATATTTCAACGTTTTTTGATGGTTCTGAGCCACCAAACACACTTAAAGCATGCAGAATCGACTCAGAATAGGAAAAGGAGACGTTTAGGTCAATTTTATGCATTCTGGCGTTCGTAGATACAAGAAAACTGTTAAAATTCTTCAGAAACGTCACTTTTGAAGTGTTTTCTTGTACTTTTAAGCCAATCAGATACCCTACGGGCTCGGAAAGTGCAACGAAACCATCAAATTTTAGCTAGAAACTGTATTTTTGTCGATTTTTATTGAATTTGAACTATATTTCAACGTTTTTTGATGGTTCTGAGCCACCAAACACACTTAAAGCATGCAGAATCGACTCAGAATAGGAAAAGGAGACGTTTAGGTCAATTTTATGCATTCTGGCGTTCGTAGATACAAGAAAACTGTTAAAATTCTTCAGAAACGTCACTTTTGAAGTGTTTTCTTGTACTTTTAAGCCAATCAGATACCCTACGGGCTCGGAAAGTGCAACGAAACCATCAAATTTTAGCTAGAAACTGTATTTTTGTCGATTTTTATTGAATTT